>NC_059277.1:16364930-16378840 GCF_017591435.1 Portunus trituberculatus
GCTCTTAGCAGTAGAGTCTCTGCAGTCTTGGCAACTATACTCGAGTGTTACCTGAAGCCAGGCTACTTAAAGTCAACAGCACTAGCAAACGTGAAAATCAGAGACCCAGCTAATTTTCTTCCCTTAGAAGATATGTACTTGGGTGGTCGAGTAACTGCATCATTCACTACACTCGTGCCATGGTATCGAGAAACAGGATCTTACAAACTTCAGGTTAAGATGTCTTGATTTTTATATTGAGAGTGCATCACAGCTTCTACACAGATTTGATCTGACTGATCCATTACTTGAATATCTCAAAGCATTGGATCCTCGGTGTATTTTGAAGAAAACCATTAGCATCACAATTTCTAAATCTTGTCCCTGAGAAAGACTTGAACACCATTTACAATGAGTGGCGTTTGCTACGGAACACAGAAATTAATGTTAAGAGCGACAGTAGTGTTTGGAAGTTTTGGATGGAAGTAAAGAAAGTTAAGAAAGGTGATGACACACCCTTGTTTCCAAAGGTGGGAAACTTCATGACGAACTTGCTATGGTTAGTAGTAAACAGGGTAATCTTAAAGCAAACAGGGTAATGTTAACGGTGAATTTAGGGTAAAGTTGGCAACTCGACCTGGCAGCACTGATTGCCCCCGCTTGGGCCTTGGGGCACTCACTGTTTCCGTTAATTAAGGCAGAGTCCCTTGTTGGCTGACTTGGTATAAACTGTGGTGGTGAAGCCAAAGTGTTGTGCGGTGACGAGAATATATATATATATATATATATATATATATATATATATATATATATATCATTATTTATTTATTTCCTTAGGTATACATAATTATAGTATTATTACAAAAGCCTGATCTTATCCTTACAGTCCCTGACATTCCTAAGTGTCAAGATACAGGCGGTTTGTGTTTGTTCGTATAGTTGATTACATTTGTTGCGAATTACTTTGTTTTTACTGTTGATACTCTTTATACAAAGTAGCATAACAATTAAAGGTGGTAACATAACAATCCATTTTTCTCCTATAGTGTGTCTTTGTTATATAAGTACCAAAGCAAGTTAATTACAATACTTTTCACCTTGAGTCATAAACCAACTAAACTTGTTTACCTTTATTGTTATTAGTCTACCAGTGCCGCCCACCAGCTGAGTTCTTATTCGGCAACAATCAGACATTTACCACCCAGCATCCGCTACCCACTGCTGTGAAGAGAAGTAGGTGGAGAGTGAAGTGATGCACAACAAAGTGAAGATCCTTATGGTGGGCCCCCCTGAGGTAATTTATTGACTCTCTCTCTCTCTCTCTCTCTCTCTCTCTCTCTCTCTCTCTCTCTCTCTCTCTCTCTCTCTCTCTCTCTTGATATTAGGTTCATTGTGTGGCTAGAGAAAGAATGACAAGAAAAGGGTAAACTGCAGGTTTATGACTCATGTTTTTACGGTGAGAAATGTAGTTAATTGATTGATAGTATATATATATATATATATATATATATATATATATATATATATATATATATACATATATATATATATATATATATATATATATATATATATATATATATGTATATAATATCCGTCATAAATGAACATTTATCGAGTTATAACTAATTATTCAACTCCAACTTATGCCCATCTCTCATTCCTAACAATATTGAGGGACCTCTGGGAAATTGGGGTTTCTGGGTTGAGAAACATTAAATTGAGTAATGTGTATTGCCAAAGAGGTTGAAAATAAAAAAATCACATTGATAACTGAAAAATACTCTGTTGGTGGTGATGGTGGCTTGCTTTTGTTTGTATGAGCAGCATTGCCAACACTACATTTCCAGTTGTATCCACTACACCACAACCCCCAAAGGTTACTAAGCAAACACAATGTAATAATTTCTTAGATGGGGAGGGGTGTGGCCCTCCTCAATCCCCCACAGGGTCACTAACCAAACCAAACTTAATAACCAAGTTGGAGGGCTGCGCTCCGTGGGACATCTCCTGCAAGGGTTTTAACCAGACCAAACATTATAATCTCAATTTGATGCTTGTCAGAAAATCATTAATTAGATGAAACTAGAAATTGACCTGCACAGCCCCTGGCTACAATGTGTTTAATTACTAACCCAAGGCATGCTGTATTTGGAGGCTGGCCCTTGTCTAGGAGATTATTGCATTGTTTTTGGTTAGTAACCCTTGGGGGTTGTGATGTAGCAGATACAGCCAGAAATATACTGTTGGCAATGCTGCACAACATAAAGAAAGCAACACTTGCCACTGCTGCCGTCATCAAAATATTTTCATAGTTTTTTTATGTGATTTTGTTGCTTTCCAACTTCTTTTCCAATGCACATTGCTCAATTTAATATTCCCCCTCCCAAAAACCTTAATTTTCCATAGGTCCCTTAATTTCATTGGGAATGAGAGGTAGGCATAAGTTGGAGCTGAAGGAGCAGTCATAACTTGAAAAAAATATAATAATTTGCTATGGAAATTATATATAGCATCAATCAATTTGCTACCCTTCTCACCAGAAAAACATAAGCCACATCACAGATTCCATGGTAGGGAGAAGCTGCACATTAACCATAAACTTTTATTTCACTGACAAATTTTATTGGATAACACATCAGTTTAACTCTCTAATATGTAATGTCAAAAAAATATGGTGATTATGGGAGAGGAAAGAGCTGAATTGCAGGCTTGCGAGTTTATGATGTGGTAGGAATTTACAACTCCTTCCTTCTCCAAATATGACCTTTAATCTCTCTCTCTCTCTCTCTCTCTCTCTCTCTCTCTCTCTCTCTCTCTCTCTCTCTCTCTCTCTCTCTCTCTCTCTCTCTCTCTCTCTCTCTCTCTCTCTCTTTTTTCTTTTTTTTCAGGAAATGGTAGATTTGGTAAATTTAGTTTTCCCACACTAGTTCTGTCCATTCCAGTAGTGGGCTTGGGATTGCCTTTGTATTGGCTCCCATTTTTGTTATTAAATTGTATTTGTTTGATCTTTTTGTTGCAGTTTGCTCTATCTTTTGTTCCAAATCTTGATTACATAATTCTTTCTCTTTTCTATTTCTTCCATTGTGATTTTTTCAAATGAAAGTATATTTCTATGAGTTCTTGTGTGGTTTTCAGTATTTTGTAAAAAGGTGTGGCTCTGTCTTATATCACAATATTCTTCATAATCAAGTAGGAAATATTCCAGTGCTTCTAATTCACAATCACAGCATTGGTAAGGCTCCCTCTTTCTTTGAAATGTATTTTTGCAATTTAGCGTTTGGATGTTTGTTTTGTCTCTTAAGATTAACTTAGAGTCTAGAATATTATCTAACCAACCTCCATTATTTCCATTTTATGTAAATTATAAATATAAAGTGTTAATTTTATTTGTATCTTTTATGTAAATTATAAATATTAAGTGTTGATTTTATTTGTATCTCATTCTTCCAGATAGTTGCATCCCATCTTTTATTTTTTTCTGCTTTGATAAAAAGTCTGTGCCATATTTATATTTATCCTTATATATTTTTTTGGGACCATAATCCATTTTTTGTCATGATTTTCATTTATATATATATATATATATATATATATATATATATATATATATATATATATATATATATATATATATTTATTTATTTATATATATATATATATATATATATATATATATATATATATATATATATATTTATTTTATTTATATATATATATATATATATATATATATATATATTTTTTTTTTTTTTTTTTTTTTTTTTTTTTCTCTAAGCAGGCATTTTGCAAATAAAATTTTAATTTTCATACCTCTTGGACAGCAGGAGGAGGCCCCAATGTCTCCTCTTAAAGCACTGTTTGTTGTAAATATTAGGAGCTGTAGAATAGTTCTGTTAACTGAGTATTCAATTTTTTGTAATTAGCTTAACCTTCCTTCATTTAAATATAGAATTTCGGATAGAAAAAGTATTGTAGATAATAGTATTTGTTTCCAATATGTTTTTCCAATAAGTTATCTATTGCAACATCTTGCTACTATGCTGTAGGTTACATTTGATAATTATGTTGCTTTAATTAATCTCTGTTTTTGAAAGTACTGTTGTACTTCAACATACGAATTTAATTCGTTCCGTGACGATTGTTATATATATATATATATATATATATATATATATATATATATATATATATATATATATATATATATATAAAATTGTTTTATCAAATAAATTTTTCCCATAGAAATTAACGGAAATAGAATTAATTCGTTCTAGTGATACAAATTTACCACCCCTCAAAAAAAATTAACATGCTTTAAATTAATACCAACCATATATAGATTTAATATAAGATAAATACAATGTTTATTGTATGCATGATACAAATGTACTATATTGCCCAAAATAACAACTTAACCCGCAAAACTCGCGACCCGTCGATAGATGTTCATCATGCAAGACTCAGGGCACATCGATAGACGTTTAGGCGTTTTTGGCCTATACTTTGGCTATTTTCTTCCTGTTTTCTTTGCTTGTGAGCTGGCAACATTCATCAGGAGTAAGTATATGCTATACATCAATGTGTCACCAACTCCCACGATGGATGGTGGTAGCGACAGTGATTTCACAATATCTGATTCCGCCACCTCTCCCGCGCGCCTTACTTCTATGCCTCGGGTCTGTCGCCATGTAGCGGGAAGATGAACATTTGAATGAGAGTGGTATCAGAACAGGTGAGAGGAGAGAGAGAGAGAGAGAGAGAGAGAGAGAGAGATACAAAGGGCCCGTTTTCTATCACTCTAGCCAAGGCTGCTAAACCCGATTGGACGCAAGGCCATGAACACCGATGATACCATCTCATTCAACCTGTGATATTTTGGTAACCATAGCATCTAGAGACTTCAGTTTTTTTGCATTGCAAAGAGGAAGAGTTGCTTGTGGGCAGAACACCATTTGTACTCTCTTGTTTATTGAATTTCCAAGTGTAATCAGTAACCATAGCATCTAGAGATTTCTGGTTTTTTGCATTGCAAAGAGGAAGAGTTGCTTGTGGGCAGAACACAATTTGTACTCTTTCGTTTATTAAATTTCCAAGTGTAATCAGTATGTGAATACAGGCTATTTTGTATGTTTCTTCTAAACCTGCCAAGTTAGCGCAAGCGAAAACTCCCAACTTGCATTCGCACTTACCGAAGCTGTGATAGAACCGTATATGTAGTACTGAGGAGGAATTGGCGAGTTACCCCTTGCCTTACTATTGGCATGCCACGTGACCTGGAGTTTCTCTTTTAATGCCTTATGTGCTTTAAAGGCTCTGGGGTTCTCAGAATGATACATCAACAATGGTTTGACTTTACAGTTACTACTAGCATTAGCCCACAGGGCCAAGTTACAGATACGCACACCATGATCATATTTTACAATTATCGTGTGTTTCATATCCATTGCGAGACTCTTCTAAGTTTCTTCTTTTCAGTCTTCTTCTTTTTACTTTTGGAACCCATGATCACGAGGTCTTCAGTTCACAAAACTTAAGAAAAAATACACACTGCTGAGGAGTAGAGACACACACATGCACAAAGGATGAACAATGATACATAACGCAAACTGAATGTTCGGCTGGACGCGGGTAGCTGAGTGATCACTGCGCCACTTACTGATGGCTATTCGTATCTTAAAAATATCTTCGTATTTCAAGGCGTAAATTATATGAAATTTTTCGTCGTATATAAAAAAAAATTTATGTTGAAGCGTTTGTATCTCGAAGTATTACTGTATATGAAATAATTTTTACTATTTGTTATTTAAAATCCTACGGATGTTAGTGTCTGTGTTACTTGTATGTCTTCAATATTTTCTGGTTGTTCCTTTTTATTATATACAAGTAGGTTTGCTTTCATCTTTATTTATCACTAGACCAAACTGTTGTGCCACACTCTGTACATATCATGCTTTGAGCTGCCGCTTCTATTCAGTGTGATAACAGTAAACTGTCATCTAAATAGCTAGAAAAAGAATTAATGTTTTGAAACTTTCATTTTTTAATCCAATATCCTTTTCTTGTACACTTAACCCTCGGCTATCGCGCCCAATTGGGGCCAAAATAGCCCCGCCATAGCCGAAAACGCGATAGCCCGAATTGATCTTGGCAAGAAGGCGGTTTTGGCCAATGACGTCATGGCTGGGCGCACGATAGCAGGCATCTGAGGTCGCGATAATGAAATTTTAGCAGCTTTTCATGGGTGTGTGATAGCTATAAAACGCGATAGCTGAAGTCGTGATAGCCGAGGGTTGACTGTAGTTCTTTCATGATTTTATGAGTTATTATTATGAAGAGTAGTGTTGATGCATTAGATTCTTGTTTTATGTTGTATTTATTTTTGCTTGTTTATTTCCATTTAGGAGTATGTTAGTGCTATCATCTTTGTATATTTCAGTAATAATACTGGTAATTTTGGGGTGAATGTTCTATGTCATAAGTGCTAATATTAGATTTTTATGTCTACTGAATCAAATGCTTTCTTAAAATCTAGGGATCTCAGTATTAGTTTTTTTTATTTATTTATTTGTATTTATTTATTTATTTTTATTTTTTTTTTTACTTTATTTATTACAATATTTTATCATAAAGAGGTTATCCATTATTTTTCTGATTGTAGATGACTTATACTATTTGTAAATTCTAGGTGTTATCCCTAATTTTTATTACATTATTTCCAAGAATATTTTATAAGAAGAAATTGTCATTGCTATGGTAGGTTTTGGTCTTTTTTGTATCAGTATTGTAGATGTTTTACAGCTATCGCATATTTCTTCATCAATGATTTTTTTTTTTTTTTTTTTTTTTTTTTTTTTTTTCGGTGGGCCTATAGCGCCTGTAGGCACACTTGAAGAGTGTATGGGAAGTGCTGTTCAGCTTCCGCCCATTAGTGGCGCAGGCAATTTTATTTATATCACCGCCCAAGCTCATCTTGAGTGTAACCACCTAGAACCTGGGTATTATGGTGATATGTAGGTAACTTTAAACCACTCGACAAATGGCAAAGTGTTTAAGGCTGTACGTGGTGGGATTCGAACCTACACGTGGACGTCTGCCTGATTCCACGCTCACCACCTTATCCACTAATAATCATTTTTATTTATAAATCACTGTTTTCTAATGCTTTAAATAGGTTTGACTTCATTCCATCTGGTCCTAAAGATATTCCATCTTTTTGTTTTGTTTGATTGTTTATTATCTTAACATCCTGTGTAGTTACTTTTATATCATCTTTCATTTTCACATTGTGGGCCGTATTTATAAAAGGTGCCTAGGACGCATATTTTGCCTAGGAAATGTTAGGACCTACTTACAAAAGCTTTTGCGTCCTAGGAATTTGCCTAACTCGAGAAATTCCTAAGTCAAGTACGGAGCTGGCCTAGCGGTGTCAGGTAGCGCCTAGGAACTCGAGAAATTCCTAAGTCAAGTACGGAGCTGGCCTAGCAGTGTCAGGTAGCGCCTAGGACAGAAAAACATGGCGCCGTAGAAGACCGCAGACGTCACCTGAAGATTTTTCGTCCTCGGAAAGACGTGCTGTGTGATTATAATGACGAAAAATTCGTCAAGATGAATTGCTTGGATTGTGCATGGGTCATATTTGTGACAGACATGTTACGAGACACCCTTCAAAGTCCGACACAGAGGAACACCTGAGATGAAGGTGGTGATTTTACTAAGGTGAGTAACAATTATGCTGTATCAGTGCATTGTGGAGCTGTAAAGCATGAATATTAAATGAACACTCACCATGTTTTTTCTTTTTTTTTTCAAATGGGTGAAAGGAATTGGTAAAAGAAACCAATCGGGTTTTAGAAATAAGTAAACAGGATAGGAGACATGACAATGGATGTAGCTAGGAAAAACTATGATATGCATAATATGATATGCATTCTCTAACATAGTTGTGAATAGGTTGAGTAATTGCTGAAATGAGTGGCTTTAAAAGACTGTTGGATGAAAGTATGGATAAAGATTATACGTGGGATGGATAAAATTAATATTGGATTATTTCAAGGGTGGTGGAAAAGAACTGCATTGTGTACACCATATGGCTGAATGTAAGGAGTGTACTGAAGTAAATAATCTATTATAATGTTACTATTTGTGAAGCAATAATATAATCTGATCCAACCTAACTGTTTAACCTAAACAAAGTTAACCTAACCCAATGTAACTTAACTAATCTTAACCTTAACAAGCTTAACCTTACCAAAGTTAATGTAGTGAAACTTAACTCAATTTAACTTAACAACCAAAGATAACCTAACTCAGTTTAACACACTAAACTTAACTTAACCCAATTTAACCTTACTAAACTTAACCTAACCAAGTTTAACCTAGCTAAACTTAACCTAACCAAGATATTTCTTGTAATTTAACCACTGAATTTTGCTTTCTCATCAGTTCAGAACCACTTTACATAAACTGCTTCAGTTGGAATTAGGTTTACATATATTACTGGAAGGTGTTTTTTTTTTTTATTTATTTATTTATTTATTTTTTTTTTAAGATAGGTAGTGAATAATACTAAGATGACATATCACAATATTTTATACTCTGTTAAATACCACAGCCCTTTCATACAGCAGCGTAGTGAGAGAGGGGACGAAACCTGGAAATGCTGCACCCAAAAATAATCAAAATGTAAAATTAAGAATTTGTGTATTATGGATACATATTATATTATACATCCATCAACTTTAAATCATTATTTTGCATGCCTTCAATGTTGCAAATTCTAAAATAACAGTCTGAACACCAATACTCTCAGTAGCCTCGCTTGTGCTGCCCACTAAGAAATGTGCTGCCCGGGGCATTTGTCCAGTTTGCCCCCTTATTACTATGCTATGGTTATCATACAAAATGAAAATAAAATAGTATAATATTACTGAAAGAGGAGATGGGAAAGAATTACTTTTTTTAATATTTGAGCTAGTTTGTATTGCATATCAACATATTGAACCCTATCTATTTTTCTCTTTCTCAGACAGGTGATGGAACTCCTCAAATGTCATCTTGGCAAGATCCTGCAATGATGCAGAGGATGGGTGCACTGGAAGTTATTGTCCCTCTGCAGCAGTTCGATATTCTGGCTTTCCTGCCATAGCTTGCTGTACCAACTGTGGGAGAGAGGAGCATACTGATTGCTTTTTTTTTTTTTTTTTTTTTATACTTAGGAGAGCATATTTTTGTTATAATATGTTTGTGTTATTTGAACCCTACACTTATTAATGATTGACTGTAATATAACCATACAAGGACTAAATTAACCAAAACGCAGGAACTAGGTGTATGTCCCTAGTAAAACTTGGTATGACGTTTACAAATCTGCACTTCCAAGACTAGTCTGTTACTGCATGTGTATACAATTATTTTATATATCTAATTTGTATTTAAGTGAAATCATTTGGTCCAATATGAAAATAAAATCTGTAAAGAAATAAACAAGATATGTAAATTTCTATCCCCATGATCTTCAATATACCGCGCCGTGGTACAGTGGATCTGTGCGTGCTTTGGGATCCGAGGGGTCTCCAAGCACACGGGTTCGAATCCTGTCTACGGTCTGAGTGTAGGTTGGGCTTCCTCACTCGGGCCAACGGTTTCCTAACGGGTGGGCTTTGAAATAGGAGGTACCCTTAATAAGTATCCCCTTTAGCCCATAAATTCCCGTGAAAAGCCCACATGGTATAAAAAAAAAAAAAAAATTACCATCAATGTTACTTAGCGCTAGTTGGTAGAAAAAAAAAAAAAACTTGTTTACATATGAATAATGAAAGGTATAATGAATCTCAAATACCAATGTATAGTAGCAAACTTATATCCTTAGGGAAAAAAAAAAAAAAAACATACCCTACAGGAACACTGATAACAGGTGTTGGTTGTTCTCAGTCACAGGCATTCTCAACACCTGAATTTGAGGTGGTGTTATCCCCAATCACGACCAGAAGTTTGTCTTGAACTGGGATATAGACAGGAACGGTTGGTTTCCTGCCTCCTGAAAAAAATACTTAATTTTACTAATCTGATATAATATATATGTTACGGCCATTTTGGAAAATTGGTCGTTTTACAAAATTGCCGGTCATTATGCAAAAAGACCAAATTCGTGGTCACATTGCAAAATTACCTAAATTTCTCAACATTTTGCAAAACAACCAAGATTTTGGTCAGTTTACAAAATTATCATTGGTCAGTTTACAAAATGTCCATACAGCAAGCAGGCAGATGAAAAAAAAAAAGCGAGGGAATGATAAATACAAATACATCAAAAAGTATAAAGTTTAATGTATTTGTGTGTCGACCTTGTTAGAGCAACAGGCACTGCATTTGCATAATACAGAGTTTTTTAAACACTTGCAGCGTCTGGTCATACATGACTTAGTGCAAGAGCATTTAGCGAATCCCTGACCTTGTCCCATTGATTCTGCAATGGCTACTTCCCGCAGACTTACTTCCCGCTCCTGTACAACATCATCAAGAGAAAGGAATTTTTCTAGACATGGAGTAAATTGGTTGCGAGTGTACACTTGTTTAAGTAGGCCGTGTTTTGTACCAAGCTTATATGTGCCATTTTCCAATGCCTGAAAAACAACTGCCTTCACATTAGGAAACTCTGCACGTCCGCGGTCAACTAATGGAACAGGAACCATCACAGTGTCCCCTACTTTGGCTGGTTGAAATCTCTTCACAGAATTATCGATCATTTTTTGGGCTTGTTTCTGTTGTTCTATGTTGGACTTCATTTGTTCAGTATGAATACTCTGACTCCGACTGCAGATGGAACAAAGCACAGGCTCATCAGCATCGTTATTCATCATAGAACACTGAGTATTAGAGTGACATGGGTTCTCACATACATTGCACACATTTAAACCAAAATATCTTTTGCCACAGGAGATGCAGTTAATGACAGCAGATGCTTCTTCTTGCTCTTCTACACCTGTCTCTTCCTCCTCTGTGTCTGTGACCTCATTGACAACACCTAGTGCCTCTGCAAGCTGCTCCTCCGTCTGCATACCGTCCAGGACTTCCTCTGGTACAGAATTTGCGTCAACACCAAGACGAGCCTTCTGTCCATACATGGCCTCATATGGTGTCCTTCCAATTCCGGAGTGAAAGCGGGTATTTTTCTTCCACTGGACAAAGCGCAGTCCCTGTGACCATTGTGTAGAGTTGTTGTCCTTCATCCAACATGCGAGAATGGCTTCAATATCCCTGTTGGCACGTTCCACCGAGCCCTGCGATTGGGAATGTCGTGGTTTGCCATGAACCATCTTGCACTCAGAACTTCCTTGACATGCTGAAAATTAAAAAGCGAATATCAGGTTTTGTCATATACAGGGTGATTCATTAACTCCAATGTTGCTATGTTGTGAGTTTTAGAGAGAGAGAGAGAGAGAGAGAGAGAGAGAGATTTACATAAATCATTTATTCTTTACCTTATTTGAGAATTCTCTTCCATTGTCAGACTGCAGGATATGGGGGGCTCCTTTGTTACAGAATATATCAACGAGGTGGAAAGCAACCTCTTCAGCAGTTTTCGTCTGTAGAGCCCGAAGACACACCATCTTCGTCAAGTGATCCTGGTAGTTTAGAATGAAACGATGTTTTCCATCTGGCTGGCTCTGCATATCGATCAAGTCGACCTACAAATAGACAGAACATCAAAAAAGATTATGTAATATTGCTAAATAATAATAATATATTTGCAATCGTGAACAAAATCAAGGGTATTAAAGACTCCCCTCTGACAACAAGCCATGGCAATAATGAAATTACTATCAACGGGCTTAACCAGTGCTTGTTTACTAACCTGAGCTCGTGAGTTCATACTATTGGATACAATTGGCTTCACAGTCACAGACTTGCATACAGTGCTTTTTTTCAGATGACACTCCTCACAGAACTGTAAATATAACTCAATTTGGGATCTTGAAACATTGGCATATTTTTCACTTGTTTCCCTAAAGACAATAGTTCTACCTCCATGCCCAAGTGTACGATGAATAGCATCGATCACATCGAACACATCTTCAGCGCATACGAATCTAAGAAGAGTTCCCTTTTCTGCAATTTCTTAACGGTGATACCTTCAACTATGACCTCAAGGATTTCATACTTTCGTAACAAACGATAGTCTTTCTGAGTCTTTTTAATGTTAGCACGTTTAAGTTCATCCAAGCGATTCATAATTTGTTCGCATTCATTTCTGTACAACAAACTCGAAGTATTTGATGCTTTCTTCTCCTCAGCCGCTATCAGCTTTGAATAAAAATCAGTTTTTCTATTTTCCATTGTACAGATTTCCAGAGTATAATAAAATGCACACAAAGTACTGGGAGTAACACTACGTTGGTCGTCTTCTGGCTTTCAGCAGTGCCTTACTGACCACAGTATCACCAGTCAGCTCCCATTACTATTGTGGAGAGAGAGAGAGGGGGGGGAGGATAATAAGTGAATGATCGACAGTAAATGAACCAATAATGAACCAGTATTTTACAAAAGTGAATGACAAGCCAGTAAATGAACCAATATTATAAGAGATGATTTACAGAAGTGAATGACAAACCAGTAAATGAACCAATATTATAAGAGATGATTTACAGGAGAGAGTGGCAGCGAGGCCAGCAGAGATTGTGTGTGTGTGTGATGATTAGCTGAACCTAAAATAAGGACAATTAAGCATACTCATTGGTTATGTTTTTTTCCTTCTGGCTGCTTACTGTATGGACATTTTGTAAACTGACCAACGATAATTTTGTAAACTGACCAAAATCTTGGTCGTTCTGCAAAATGTTGAGAAATTTAGGTCATTTTGCAATGTGACCACGAATTTCGTCTTTTTCCATAATGACCGGCAATTTTGTAAAACGACCAATTTTCCAAATTGACCGTAACATATATATATATATATATATATATATATATATATATATATATATATATATATATATATATATATATGTAATGATAAAATGTTGAATGCCATAAAGAGTGTTTACATGAGAAAAAAAGATTAAGTTGTGCAAGCTTAGATTTGGTTAGGTGAGTAATTTATACATTATATGGAATTCGTAAAGTTACATTGAATTCCATTGGTTGGGTGGAACTAGAGAAAAAAAAAAGGAGCTTATTCTTAAACAACTTTAATTATAATAGGCTCTGGCTAACCAAATAGTGCATGATTGCCTATCTTTGCTAAATTTCAGGCCGTAGATAATAAGATTGCTTCTCACTATTACAAACAATATAAATGCCTCAAAATTATCTTACCTGGTGCAGCGTTATCCCTTCTCTGAGCGCTGATTTACTCATTGGTGACTGGCAGTGCCTGCTGGCCTGCCTGGTTTGTTTACATTCCATTTTGTTGACATCAGCACATCCATTAAATATGTATTCATTGCTTTTATAAGATAAAACAAACAATGAAAAAAAGTTAAAACAGTATTTCACAACAAAAGATATATATTATTCCTTTATTTCAAGCAATTTATGCATTTTTTTTCTGTCATGACTACGCTAAGTATAGCATCTTTTTCCAAAGTAGCAACGATCTTCACGTAGGCAAAAATCTTACCTAGGACCGACTAGGATTGTCCTGGGTCACTTTTATAAGTCGTGCCTAGGAATTTTTCCTAGCTGAGCACAATTTTGCGTCGTTCCTAGGAACGTTTTATAAGTACGAGCCTGTATTGTATGTTGTTTAGTGGTTCAGTTGCCTTTCCTCCTTTAGATATTGGAATTACGTTGGCTGTCTTTCATTCTAGTGGAACTTTCCCTTCATTTATTGAACTTGTAATTATTTCCCAAATTGGATCCAGTAGTTGCTCTTTACATTCTTTTAACACCCAGCCTGATACACCATCTGGCCCCATTGCTTTTCTGAT
>NC_059278.1:0-6643 GCF_017591435.1 Portunus trituberculatus
ACACACACACAAGCCGGAAATTCAAATATGCTACCGTTAAGATAAATTTTTCTCTCTCTTTCCGGACACACACACACCAAAAGAGAGAGAGAGAGAGAGAGAGAGAGAGAGAGAGAGAGTTGACCACTACGCTGCCCTGGACTCCGCTTAGGTCAGGACAGACTGAACTCATGAGCTCCGCCTCCGCCTCCTCTACACCCGGACCTGAAGCAGCGGTGACGTCATGCGCCAAGTCGGCTCATTTTACTCAGAAACGGGATAACACTGTATTCTCTTAATCCTGCTGATGCAATCGTTCATATACGATTGCAGGAATATAAGGGTTAAGAAGTCTGTTATCCAATTCAGTACTTTTCCCTGTAAACCACTTATGTTTTCAATTTTTCATGGCAGTCTTTGATGTGGTACTTTATCAAAAGCCTTTTTTTAGATCCAGGTAGACACAGTCTGCCCATTCGTCCCTCTCCTGAATTATATCTATTGGTCTACTTTAAAACCTCAATAAGTTTGTGACATAAGATCTTCCACTTCTGAAACTAAATTGTCTTCCAGTTATTGAATGTAATTCTTCTAGCTGTTGCATTCATCTGTCTTTGACTATTTTTCTGCTATTTTCCCAACCACGCTTGTTAAGGACACTGGTCTGTAGCTCAGTGGTTCTTCTTTGTTACCTGAATTAGCCTGTTCGCAGCTAGGCTTGTAGACACCTATGAGCGCTAGAATTTTTAATTGTCTCAGAGTTCCTGGGGCAAAGGGGTGACTTAGCTAATCTGGAAATCGATGTGTAGAAAAAAGTACAACATGAATTGTTGCACATGTGCATTTAAAATAAAAAGCATAATTCAATGTTATTATTCTAACTTGCTGGTGTATGAAAAGTCTTTGTCAATGAAATTATAAGATAAAGTTAAAAAACAATAATTTTTATTTAAGTAAGTATGAGCACTAAAAATAAAATGATGCCAATTTCGGTTTCTGCATTTTATCTGAGTGTTGAAAAATATGGATATCACTGTCACGTCCTATATATAAAGATAATCAGTGAAATAAAAACAATCAGCACCGCTGGCGGACGTACGACGCACTAAACTTCGCGCCGTTAAGAAGACTGGTAAGGCTTGGATTGTTGTGATTTGGTGCCAGCAGCTGACGATATCGTACCGGAAAGCATTAAGTCTGCGACACAATACTATGTTTTCTATGTACTGCATGGACTTGTCTGTTGTTTGCTATACTCAAATGAAATTATGTATCAGTATACATCCGTTGATAATAGTATGAAATGATAAATTGCTTGCCTTGATACAATTTTATGCTGTTTTAAGAACATCATCTGAAATTATGAATTGAGGCTCAAACAATGTTATGTGCAGTCAGTTATCATGAAATTAATTTACTTAAATTTCAGATGCATTTGTGTGCAACTATACACCCGTGTAAGCTTGTAAAACTTGTCCCAAAAAGTACATATTTTCCAGCAAGAATTACAAAATCTAACGCTGTCTGGCATCAAAACGCTGAGTGCGAACAAGTTTCCTTCTATGCAGGGTGTTGTTGGTGAGGATTGAATACTTGTGATGATTTCATTTGGTCGTCACCGGAGGAAGACATCTTGTTGGGTAGACCCGTTTGTTTACAAGAAACAGGACTGAGGAGTATGAGGAGTGAAAGACCTAAGTGTGCATACGTACCTGAGGTGTGCGTGGCTGACCAGGTACCTTATACCAGTCGGCAAAGGATATCATAGCGATAGTGGAGGTGATGACAAAGAAGATCACCTCCCATGGGTGGCCAGCACATAGTGCCCCATGCGCCCAGAAAGTGCGCCATGTCACGCCGCCTCCTGTCAGGATAACATTTGTAATTAGTGGTGCTGTTACAAGAAATAAGCCTAACATAAGAAATTCATAGGAACCAGTTGCAAGAAAAGTCATAGAAATAGAAGTACAGAGAATGTGATGAAGAGGCATACAAAGAGATCAGGTGATAATGTGTGTTAATGAGGACATAAGAAAAAAAAAAAAAAAAAAAAACGAAGGTGAAAGAATGGCTCAAGAAAGGAACATCTGGAAAAACGCTCACTAGAAAGTGAATGACAGATAAATTTCAAACTTCAAAGAACATCTTTGAAATAAAGAAATGAGGAGAGGAGTGGAATACATTGGGGAGATAAATAAAGCATTAGATTTTTTAAATAATAAAAAATTATATTTAAATATATATATATATATATTATATATATATATATATATATATATATATATATATATATATATATATATATATATATATATATATATATATATATATATATATATATATATATAATATATATATATATATATATATATATATAATATATAATATATATATATATATATATATATATATATATATATAATATATAATATATTTTTTTTTTTTTTTTTTTTTTTTTTAAAAAAAAAAAAAAAAAAAAAAAAAAATATTTTTTTTTATATATAAAATATAATATATATAAAAAAAAAAAAAATATTTTTTTTTTTTTTTCCCAAAACATAAAAAATAATTTAAAAAAAAAAAAAAATAAAATATAAAAAAAAAATATTATAAAAAAAAAAAAAAAAAAAAAAAAAAAAAAAAAAATTTAAAAAAAAAAAAAAAAAAAAAAAAAAAAAAAAAAAAAAAAACCCAAAAAAATGAAACCCCAAAAATTTTTAATAAAAATTTTTAATAATTTAAATAAAATTTTTTATAATTTTTTTAATAATTTTTAATTTTTAAAAATTTTAATTTTTATATTTATTTATTTTAATTTAATTTTTATATTTTAATTTAATTTTTTTTTTTTTAAAATTTTTTTTATTTTTTTAAATTTTAAAATTTTTTTATTATTTCTTTTGGAATCGATTTTCCTTTCCTCCTTTTTTTTGGGTTTTGGGGTTTTCCACCATTTCCTTTTAATTTTAACCATTTTGGGTTTTTAATTCTTTTTCCCCTTTCCCTTTCCCCGGAAATTTTTTTTTTTTTTATTATTTTTTTTTTTAAAATTTTTAATAATTTTTTTTTAAATTTTAAAACCCTTTTTCCTTTTTTTTAAATTTTAATTTTTTTTAAAAAAATTTAAATTAAAATTTTTTTTAATTTTTTTTTTTTTGGGGCGAAAATTTTTTTTTTTCCCCTTTTTTTAAACCTTTGGAAGCCGCCTAAGGGGTTTTTCCTTTTTTTGTTCGGCCCTTTCCCACGAAAAAAAAAAAAAAAAAAAAAAAAATTTTTACGGTATTTAAATAATTTTATATTAAATTTAAAAATTATTTTTAAATTTAAAATTTTAAAAATATAAAAATTTTATTAATAATTAATTATTAAAAAAAATAATTTTTTTTTTTTTAAATTATAATAATATTATAAAAATAAAAAAAAAATATAAATTAAAATATTAAAAATTAAATTTTTTAAAAAAAAAAAATATTTATTAAAAAATTAAAATTATTAAAAAAATTTAAAAAAATTTTTTTTTTAAAATATAAAATTTTTTTTAGGGGAAAGGAAAAGAAGAAAATTTATTCTAATGTTTTCCTTAACCCTTATTTTGGTGAAGAAATTCTCTCTCCTCCCTCTTCCCTAATCGAATTTTTCCCCTCAGTTTGAGAGGGGGAGAGAGGGGTGGGTTTGGTTTTTTTCCCCCGAGTGTTCCCTGCCGATAAGGGAAGAAGATTTCCCTTTAGGGCAACTTAACCCCAGGCCCCCGGTGAAAACCCAATTTATGGAACAAGAAAAATTTTTTTTACAGTCTTTGACCTCTAAGTACTTTAAGGGAAGAAACTGAAAAAGGAAGACGATAGTAAATAAAAGATTCAAGGATCCAGTTTTCTAAACAAAAAACAAGATTGGTGATAAACAAAAAAAGAAACCCAAAGGCTCCCCAAAGGTTTGTTTAAACACAAGGGGTGTTTTTTTGGGGGGGGTTTTGTGGGTTTTGGTGGTAGAAGGAAGAAAAAGAGAAGAAGAAGAAAGGGAAGAAGAAAGAAAAAGGAAAAAAGAAGGAGAAGGAAGGAAGGAGTGAATACTGTTATTTGTTGAAATTGAATAAAAGGGAAAGAAATTTTCCCCCCCTTTTCCCCTTTTTTCCCTTTATTGAATGAAAAAATAAAAAGAAAAAAAAAAGGGAAAAGGGAAAGAGGATGGTTGTTTTTTGGGGGGTTAGGTTTTTCTTTAAATCCCCGGGCGGAAGGGGTCCTTTCAAAACAAATTTCAATCCATCCTGAAATCATCATTGTTTCGAATCGGAAAAATAATTTTTTTCCAGCTTCTGACAATTTCTGGTTTAATTTTAGTTAATACAAAATTTTAAACAACTAAAAGGGGGCCCTAAAAGGTTTTAAAAACAAAGGTTAGCAAAAAAAAAAAAAATTTAAAACCTTTCCCAAAATTTAAAAGGATTTAAAAAAAAGGAAAAAACCCAAAAAGGGAATTTAAAAAAAATTTTAAAAACAAAAAACCCAAAACCTATTATGAAATGTGGAGTAAGTTGAAGGAAGGCATGTTGAGAGTGACTGTAATGATTGTTAGAAATGGAGGCATCTAAGAATGGGATTAAAAGGAAGGCAAGATAGACAAAATGGTGAAGCATATGGGACTTAGTAAATGGAAGAATAAGATGGAACAAAAAGTATTTTAGAGTGGTATAGGAAAGAGTCCCCAAAGTGTGAAAAGTGATATGATGGCAGCCTGGGGTTGACCTTCTTTCGAGCTAGGGCAGTGTATGTGGAATCAAAACCTTTTCATCTCATCAACTCCCTCCTCTGACTGACTGTTTTCAGCCTCTTTCTCCCACCAAAATGTTGCATCTCTTTCTATCTTTACTGCTATTTTCATGCTAACTGCTCTACTGATCTTGCTAACTGCATGCTTCCCTCCTCCTGGCCTCACTGCACAAGGCTTTCTGGTAAATTTTAGTTTAATACAACATCCCCTATATCTACCATCGCCCCAACCCTCCAACAAGCTTAGGGGCCTTTAAAACAGGAAGGGTTTGGGTGGGAAGACAATATGGTGAATATGGCTTTAGAAAATCTAAGGAAATTTCCCTACACATTTGAACAAAATCCTTAAATCCAAGAATATTTCCTTAAATCTAGGAAATTTCTCCAAATTTAGGAAAATATCCTAAATGTAGGAAGTTTTACATAACATAACCTTTCCTCTAGGACACTAACCTAACCCTAACATAAACCTAGCCTAGCATATTTTGGTCGGCCCCGTCGCATTCTAAAACACTAATAACCCTAACATGAAAATAACCTAAAATTTTCGGTAAATCTAAGAAACAACTCCTTCATATTCTTTCTATTACCCCCCTTCCCCAACAAGCTTGGGGCACGTGGGAATCGGGGTTTTGGTGGGGAGAGCCAAAAGAGGCGAGATATGGCGATCTAAAAAATCTAAGGACAAAACCTAACCTAACGAACCTAACCTGGGGGTGGCCCCCCGGACCCCCCTACAACACTAACCTAACCCTAACATAAACCTAACCTAACGTAACCTACCTGGGGCTGCCCCCGGACCCCAACACTAACCTAACCCTAACATAAACCTAACCTAACGTAACCCCAGGGGCTGGCCCCGGACCCCCTGCAACACTAACCTAACCCTAACATAAACCTAACCTACCATCCTTGCTTTGGGGCAGCTTCCTCCCCACACCGGTTCTCTTATAGCTTCACACAATATGCCCTACCTCTACCAATACCCTCCTCACAATACCTCAACGAAAGGATGAAGGTCCTGGCTGGTCCTCTTCTCGTTTACACTGACTTGCATCGCAGGAGCGATGATTTCCCAGTAATCAAATTCGCAACCTATACAACTAATGTCACTGGTGGCCATGGTTCAACTGCGCACACAGATCTCTGTGCCCTGTTGCCCCCCCCACGAATACATATAGCAAATTCCCATTGGCGCAGCTTGTGGTGTTAAGAGGTGGTGGCACGTCATTGGACAAAAGAACTATAGACACAATAAGAATCCTATTCAGCAGTTACCCACAAACCCAGGATGTGAACAACAGACAGTCACTTCCTGTTACCCACAAACCCCAGATATATACAATAGACAATAGCAATGTTTACTATTTGGACTTAGACTGGTGACGTCTCTAATTTCAGTGAGGCAATGTGACATAACCGTGTGACCCCAAACAAGACCACAAGGTCGTGTTCTCCATTAACTACTCATCATTTTGTGTTATTATCCAGGATTAAGGAGGGGTCCTATTCTAAAGATTTAGAAATTTTCGCCGGGGTGTCTGCCCCCCACACCACCCTAGAACCTAAGCTAACCCTAACACAAGCCTAACCTAACGTATCCCTAAAAATTCCTCACAGTCCCCAAGCTTGCTAAGTAGGTGGGGATTGGGATAAAAAGGGGAGGATCCTATTCTACTTTTACCAGGGCTGCTTCCCCCATCACACCGGTTCTCCATAGCTTCCCAAACCCTATCTCTAGTAAAACCCTCCTCACAATACTTTAACGAAAGGATGAAGGTCCTGGCTGTGGGACATCCTCTTCTCGATTATCGTTAAGTTCACTGTCCTCCACGGGGCAGACGGGCGATGATTTTCCAGTAATCAAATTCGCAACCTTTTAATGTCAATGATGGCCA
>NC_059278.1:7143-19643 GCF_017591435.1 Portunus trituberculatus
GTTGTTCTTCCCATACCAAACCTTATCCACATTTCTTTCTTTCTTCGTCATAATCATAACTCCTCCTCCACCTTTACTCTCCTATCCTTTCTCCATATATTATATTTATTATCCAAATTTATCTTTGTTTTTCATGCAATTTTGTCTCAGTCAAACACACTATATCAGGCTTCTCCACTATCATATAGTCTTGCAATTCCAATCTACTTGACAGTATCCCATCTATATTAGTATACATTACGGTCCACCCACTGCTCCCTCTAGGGTTCCTCCGTATTCCTTCTTTCCACATACCACTTTCTGACTCTCTCTCCTATAACTCTCCAAAAAAACTTTTCTCTTTCCTCCTCAGACCGCTCATCATTTTTCCTTCTCGCCTCTTCCACCAATTCCTTATATCTTCTCTCTCTTCCTCATTTCTATTCTTTCTCACAAACACCTCTTTACAACCTTCTATCTTTCTTAACTTTGATGTTCTATATAGGATATCCTCCGCAGATTGTTGTGACTTCAGTACTACTTTAATCGGTCTGCTCACTTCCTCCTTATACGGACCCAGTCTATGGATCTCTTCCACTTCTTCTTGTAGGTCTTTTTTTTCATCATCATTTAGATTTTTGAACAGATCTCTTACCGTTTTTAATTCTTCCTTAATTCTCTTAGGCTTATATGTTATATTTTGTTCTTTCATCCCAAATATTAACACACTCTTCTTCTTTTCTGCTATTTCCCTTATCAATGTTTCCTTATTCTTCATTACATTAACCAGTTCCTTGGATCTTTCTTTTTTGTCTTCCTTCAACTGATCTTTAATTATTTCTTGTAATCCAACCAACCATCTCTGCTTCCCTCGACTCAGTCCATTGTGTGTGTGTGTGTGTGTGTGTGTGTGTGTGTGTGTCAGTCAGGATATTAAATTATCTTAACCTAACCTATTCTAATCTTGTGTGTGTGTGTGTGTGTGTGTGTGTCAGTCAGGATATTAAATTATCTTAACCTAACCTATTCTAATCTTGTGTGTGTGTGTGTGTGTGTGTGTGTGTGTGTGTGTGTGTGTGTGTGTGTGTGTGTGTGTGTCAGTTAGGATATTAAATTATCTTAACCTAACCTATTCTAATCTGTGTGTGTGTGTGTGTGTGTGTGTGTGTGTGTGTGTGTGTGTCAGTCAGGATATTAAATTATCTTAACCTAACCTATTCTAATCGTGTGTGTATTTACCTAATTGTATTTACCTAATTGTAACATACGGGAAAAGAGCTATGCTCGTGTTGTCCCGTCTCCATATCTATTAATGTCCAGCTTTTTCTTAAAATCATGAATATTCCTTGCGTTGACCACTTCCACGTCTAAACTATTCCATGCTTCCACCCTTCTATGAGGGAAGCTATATTTTTTCACATCTCTCCTATAAGTGGCCATTTTTAGTTTTTTCCCATGCCCTCTCGACATTCTTCCATTCCACATACACAGATCTTCCCTATCCATTTTTCCATGCCAATCATCACTCTGTATATTGCTATCAGGTCTCCCTTTCTTCTGTTTTCCAGGGTTGGAAGTTGCATTCTTTTCAGTCTGTCTTCATAAGTCAAATCTCTTAAGTCAGGCACCATTTTCGTTGCAGCCCTCTGTACTTTCTCTAGTTTCCTTATGTGTTTCTTTAAGTTCGAGCCCACTGTATTGTTGCATATTCAAGCCTCGGTCTTATCATTGCAGTAATTATTTTCTTCATCATTTCTTCATCTAGATATACGAACGCCACTCTTATGTTCCTCAATAAGTTCAATACTTCTCCAATTATTTTGTTTATATGTCTCTCTGGCGATAGGTCATTGGTAATTGTCACCCCAAGGTCTTTTTCTTCATGACTGGTTTTATGTCTTCATTTCCTATCTTGTACATACTCCTGATTCTTCTTTCACTCTTGCCAAACTCTATTTTCTTGCATTTTGTCGTGTTGAACTCCATTTGCCATGTACAGCTCCATTTCCATATTCTGTCCAAGTCTTCCTGGAGTAGTTCGCAATCTTTGTCACATCTCACTTTTCGTAACAATTTTGCATCGTCTGCAAATAGGCTCACATAACTGGACACCCCATCCACCATGTCATTTATGTAGACTGAACATTACTGGTGCCAACACTGATCCCTGTGGAACTCCACTCTCCACCAATCCCCATTCTGATGGTCTGTCCTTAATTATTGTTCTCATTTCTCTTCCTACCAAAAGTCTTCCATCCATTTTAGTAAACTGCCATGCACTCCTCCTACCATTTCAAGTTTCCAGATCAGTCTCTGGTGTGGTACCTTATCAAAGGCCTTTTTTAAATCCAGATATATTCCATCAGCCCAACCATCTCTTTCCTGTATTACATCTATCACCCTCGAATAGTAACATATCAGGTTTGTCGTGCATGAACGCCCTTTCCTAAAACCAAATTGACACTCACAAAGTATGTCATTTTTCTCCAAGAAGTCTGTCCATCTAGTCTTCACCACCCTCTCACACATCTTAGCTACCACACTTGTAAGTGACACTGGTCTATAGTTCAATGGGTCTCTCTTGTTACCTGATTTATAGATTGGGACAATGTTAGCTCTTTTCCAGTCTTGGGGCACTACGCCTTCCCTTAATGAGGCATCAATTACTTCACAAACTTTTTCTGCCAATTGCTCCCTGCATTCTCTTAAAATCCATCCTGATACCCCATCAGGTCCCACAGCTTTTCTCACTTCTAAACTCCCCATCATGTTCTTGATCTCCTCCACCGTTACTTGAAACTCCTTCATAATCCCTTTCTGTTCCATTACCAGTGGTTTGTCAAAAGCAGTCTCCTTTGTGAATACCTTCCAAAGCATCCATTCATAGCCTCTGCCATTTCCTGGGATCTTCACTGTATACTCCATTTACTTCTAAACTTTCAATACTTTCTCTATTTTTGATGTTGTTGTTCACATGTCTGTAAAAAGCCTTGGTTGGTCTTTACATTTATCAATTATATCCTTTTCTTGTTTCTTTCTTTCTTCTCTTCTAATCAACACATATTCATTTCTTGCTCTTTTGTAACTTTCCCACTGCTTAATCCGTCTTTTCCTTCTCCACCTCTTCCATGCATCCTCTTTTCTTGTTCTAGCCTTTTCACATCTATCGTTAAACCAGTCCTGCTTTCCAACTTCTCTATGTTGTCTTATTGGTACAAATTTTTCTCACCTTCTTTGTATATTTTTATAAATTCCTTCCACTTTTCATTTGCTCCTTAGCACTCTTGAATTTCATCCAATTTGTCTCTTGAAAGAATTTCTTTAGGTTTCCAAAATCTGTCTTGGCATAATTCCATCTTCCCACTTTATATTCTTCATTTCTTCTAGATTTCTCTTCGTCTATCACCTTGAACTCCAAAACTGCATGATCACTCTTTGCTAAAGGGCACTCCACCCTCATCTCCTCAATGACCATTGGCTCTGTACTAAAGACCAAGTCCAGTCTTGACGATGCTCCTCTCCTCCAAACCTAGTATCTTCTTTGACCCACTGAGTTAACACATTTTCCATTGCCAGTGTCAATAGTGTATTTCCCCATGTTGTCTCTGATCCTTCCATTGACCAGTCCTCCCAACACACCTCTTTACAATTAAAATCTCCCATCATTATAGTTCGTTCACAGCCACCCAACATTTCTTCCAGACATGTTCCTGTATCACTTATCATTTCTTCATATTCCTGTACTGACCATGCATTTGTCTTAGGTGGTACGTACACCACTATGTAGTGCCTCTTTTTCCTTCATTAGTTTCTGCTCTGATCTTTAGCACTTCTGCCTTTCCCATACCTTTTTCACTTGATCCACCTTTATATCTTTTTAACCAGCAACATCACTCCTCCTCCCATCTTACCTACTCTATTTCTTTTCCAAACGTTATATTTCCTTCTCCAACCTTCATCAGGTCTTCTCCTCTCTCAGTTTTGTTTCAGTAAGACCCACAATATCTGGGTTCTTGTCCCTCAAGTAATCGTTGAGTTCTAAAATCCCCGATATCACTCCATTTATGTTGGAATACATTACATTTCGCTCATATGTAAGTTTCTGTGTGTGTGTGTGTGTGTGTGTGTGTGTGTGTGTGTGTGTGTCAGAATATTAAATTATCTTAACTAAATCTATTCTAATCTTGTGTGTGTGTGTATTTACCTAGTTGTAGTTTTACAAGGCCTGGACTTTACGCTGATGTGGCCCCGTCTCCATATCTACACTTATCCAATTTTTCTTTAAAACTATGTACACTCTTTGCTGACACCACTTCCTCACTCAAACTGTTCCAAGTCTCAACACATCTTTTGGAAACTAAATTTTTAACATCTCTCAGACATCGTCCCTTCCTTAGTTTCTTACTATGTGATCTTGTGCTTCTAAAGTCATATTCTTCTCTCAGGATCAGTTTCTCATTACCCACTTCATCCATTCCGTTAATCAGATCCCCTCTCTCTCTTCTCTGCTCCAAGGTTGGTAGATCCATTGCCTTTAGTCTCTCCTCATATGCCATCCCTTTAAATTCTGGAACCATTCTTGTAGCCATTTTTTGTAGTCTCTCTAATTTTCTTATGTGTTTCTTTTTATGGGGAGTCCACATATCTCCTGCATATTCCAATCTAGGTCTTTTTTTAGTACTTATCAATTTCTACATCATTTCCTTGTCCATATAGTGAAATGCTACTCCAATATTCCTTAGCAAATTATACGTCTCTCTGAAAATTCTATCAATATGGCTTACCGGTTGATTATTTTCTTCCAATGTCACTCCCAAGTCCTTTTCCTTTTTTACTTTTTCTAGTTCTACTCCATCTCCCATCTTATAGATTCCCACTGGTCGTCTTTCACTTTTTCCCATTTCCATGACATGGCTTTTGTCCACATTGAATTCCAACTCCCATTTTTTGCTCCATTTCCAGATCTTGTTTAAGTCTTCCTGTAGTATTTCACAATCCTCTTTTGTTTAATGACTCTGCACAGTTTCGCATCGTCCGCAAACAGATTTATGTAGCTGTTCACTCCCTCTGGCATGTCATTTATATATACGAGAAAAAGTATTGGCGCCAATACTGACCCTGTGGCACTCCGCTGTCTACTGTTCTCCACTTGGACTTCATATCTTTAACTATTGTCCTTATTTCTCTCCCCCTTAAGTAATTCTTCATCCATCTCAATGTGCTTCCTTTTAAGCCACCCTTCTCCTCTAACTTCCATAGTAATCTTTCATGTGGCACTTTATCAAATACTTTTTTTAAATCTAAATGAATACAGTCAACCCATCCCTCTCTCTCTTGTACTTTATCAACTATTCTAGAGTAGAAACTCAATAAATTTGTTTGTGTGTGTGTGTGTGTGTGTGTGTGATTCACTGTTTGATCTGCTGCAGTCTCTGACGAGACAGCCAGACGTTACCCTACGGAACGAGCTCAGAGCTCATTATTTCCGATCTTGGGATAGTCCTGAGACCAGGCACACACCACACACCGGGACAACAAGGTCACAACTCCTCGATTTACATCCTGTACCTACTCACTGCTAGGTGAATAGCACCTACACGTGAAAGGAGACACACCCAAATATCTCTACCCGGCCGGGGAGTCGAACCCCGGTCCTCTGGCTTGTGAAGCCAGCACTCTAACCACTGAGCTACTGGGTGTGTGTGTGTGTGTGTGTGTGTCAAAATATTAAATTATCTTAACCCAACATGGTGTAAATAAATGAAATAAAAAAAAAGATGACATAATTCTTAATATTTTCTTAAGTCTAATTTGGAATTGAGAGAAACACTACAAATTAGTTTTTTTGTCATTAACGTTACAATGGTATGGATTGGTGGGTGTAGGCGAGGTGTACCAGTATATTATTGGTGTGTGGCTGTTAATTGTTACTGTTTATTTCAAGATTAGTGTTTCTTATAGGATATTTTCTTTTTTCTTCAGTTTAATCAGTTGAAAAATAGTGCTTTATTGATTTTTGACGTAAATAATTGAGTTCCTTTTCTTTCTTTTGGTTAACTGGTAAGAGTGATGCATTGTTTATTGAAATATGAAGTTTTATGGGCATAGATGAGGAAGTAATTGTCATTATTTTATGCACCAATCGTATGTAATTAAGTGTAAGTTTGTAAGGGATGTTGATGGTCAATAAACTATAATAATGATGTGGGTGAAGTTTGAGTGTACTAATACAGCTTGATTTATTTCAGGTTGTGTCAAGATATGGAGGGAGAGAGAACAGCCAAGGAGGAGGAGGAACAGGAACAGGAAGACAACAAGAAGAAGAAACAATGAATGAAGACAAAATAAGAAAAGGTGAAATAAGAATAAATATTGTCATTTTATAAAGTTATCTGCTGCTGGAACACTGCACCACCAAGCCAAGCCACAATGCAACACAAGCCTTCTACAACACCTACAGCCATCAGCAACACCCAGAGTACAAGACAACACCTGGAGCCATGAAGAACAGTTAGGATAGATTAGCAGTTTGGAATGTTTTTTTTTTAAGGACATTTTAAGGACATGTTTTTCAGGGCATTTTAAGACAGTTTGGCATGTTTTATGGTATTTTAAGAGTTTGGCATGTTTTTCAGGGCATTTTAAGACAATTTGGTATGTTTTTATGATATTTTTAGACTATTTGGCATGTTTTTGATGGCATTTGAAGAAAGTTTGGCTGTGATAATACCATTTTATTGACATTAGAAAGGGTGTATGGAGGTGACAAGATTAATGGGCACAGTCTTCACTATTTTAATCCCCCACATGAGTTTGTGAAGCAAGTGTTGGATTCTCTGGGCAAAGATGCAGTGTGCTTGTTAAGAGATTCACTCAGCACTCACTCACTCATTCACTTACTGAGCTCAGAGGGAATGCTTTATTCTCCACCATGACTAATTTCCAAGGCCACAGGTTACTAGCAGGGTTTTCAAGAATGTTTCTCCAGTTATAATATAGAAATGTTGCCACTGCCTCTAGAACCATAAAAACACACTTAAAAATGCTTTATTCTCCACCATGACAGTTTTCCAAGGCCGCAGAGATGACTGGTGGTGTTTCAAGAGTGTTTCTCCAGTTAGTATTGTAGAAGTCTTGTCATTCTGCCTCTAGAACCATAAGAAACACACTTAAGCCCTTGAGTGCCTTGATGCATTTCCATATTCCTTGTGGTGACTGTTTAGTGATTTTATACACCTCCACAAACTTGTGTGGGGATTAAAACAGTGAAGACTATGGCCATTATTCTTCTGACATCTATACATCCTTCCTAATGTCAATAAAATGGTCAAATGGTACACAAATCTCTAGGTAGAAATGTGTCCCAGTACTGAAGGGGTTAAAATGGTGAAGACTATGCCACTATGGCCATTAATCTTGTGACCTCCATGGACCCTTGCTAATGTCAATAAAATTGTCTAATGATACACAAAACTCAAGGTAAAAATGTGTCTTAGTACTGAAGGGGTTAAAATAGTGAAGACTGTGGCCATTAATCCTGTCACCTCTATAGACCCTTGCTAATGTTAATAAAATGGTCTAATGGTACATAAATCTCAAGGTGAAAATGTGTCCCAGTACTGAAGGGGTTAAAATGGTGAAGACTGTGGCTATTAATCTTGTGACTTCCATAGACCTTTCCTAATGGTCTAATGGTACACAAATCTCGAGGTGAAAATGTGTCCCAGTACTGATGGAGTTAAAATAGTGAAGATTGTGGCCATTAATCTTCTGCCTTTTATAGACAATTTCAAGTGTCCATAAAATAGTCTAATGGTACACAAATCTCAAGCTAAAAATGTGTCCCAGTACTGAAGGGGTTAAAATAGTGAAGATTGTGGCCATTAATCTTGTCACCTCCATAGACCCTTGGTAATGTCAATAAAATGGTCTAATGGTACACAAATCTCAAGGTAAAACTGTGTCCCAGTAATGAAGGTCAGGGGTGTATGAAGAGTGTATCTTACTATGTAGATTGCTTCTATCAATGGTCCTTAACCCTTCAGTACTGGGACACATTTTTACCTTGAGATTTGTGTACCATTAAACCATTTTATTGACATCAGCAAGGGTCTATGGAGGTCAGAAGATTAATGGCCACAGTCTTCACTATATTAACCCTTTAGTACTGGGAGACATTTTACCTGAGATTTGTGTACCATTAGACCATTTCAATGACATTAACAAGGGTCTATGGAGGTCACAAGAATAATGGCCACAGTGTTCAATATTTCAATCCCCCACATGAGTTTGTGAAGTTTTAGAAAATCACCAAATAGTAACCAAACGGAATATGGAGACATGGTTTTTAGGGAATTTTTAAGACGATTTGATATGTTTTGAGGGCATTATAAGACAGTTTGGCATGTTTTGAGGGCAGTTTAAGACAGTTTGATATGTTTTAGGGCATTATAAGGCAGTTTGGCATGTTTTGAGGGCAGTTTAAGACAGTTTGGCATGTTTTGAGGGCAGTTTGAGGCAGTTTTGTGTGCTTTGAGACCGTTTTAAGACAGTTTGGCATGTTTTAAGGCAGTTTAAGATAGTTTGGTGTGTTTTGATACCATTTTAAGACAGTTTGGTGTGTTTTCAGGGTATTTTAAGACAGTTTTGCTACAATAAGACCATTATATTGACATTAGGAAGGGTGTATGGAGGTCACAAGATTAATGGCCACAGTCTTCACTCTTTTAATCCCCCACATGAGTTTGTGAAGCAGTAAAAATCACCAAATAGTCACCACAAGGGATATATGGCAATGTGTCACCCTACTGAAGGGGTTAATGGTGTTGTAAGGAAGCTTTGCAGAAATAGCATATTTTTGTCATGAAAGCTGTGTGTGTGTGTGTGTGAGAGAGTGCGAGATAATCACTTTTTTCTTATTTATTAAAGGTAATGTAGAGTTTTTAGGAGTTTGTGAGTGAGGTGAGAGTGTGTCAGTGTGTCAGGGGTGTATCAAGAGTGTATCTTACTATGTAGATTGCTTCAATGAATGGTAATGAATGGTGTCTTAACCCCTTCAGTACTATGACACATTTCCCTATTCCTTGTGGTGACTATTTGGTGATTTTGTACAGCTTCACAAAGTCATGTTGGGGTGAAAATTGTGATTTACATCCCGTACCTACTCACTGCTAGGTGAACAGGGGCTACACGTGAAAGGAGACACACCCAAATGTCTCCACCCGGCCAGGGAATCGAACCCCGGTCCTCTGGCTTGTGACCACTGAGCTACCGGGTGTGTGTGTGTGTGTGTTTAAAATGTATTGTTTTCATGTAAATTATTATTATTTCATTGTTTTTCTCTCTCTCTCTCTCTTGTAAATTGTTGTAAATGTTGTAAATGTCTATTTTGTATTAAGTTGATAATTGTTGACTTTTTTTAATGTTTGAAAATTTGTGTAGAGTTTTTGCTGTAATTTTTCATATTTTTACTGTTTATTCATTTTTTTTACTATTTTTTTACTATTAAGTTGAAATTTGTGTAGAGTTTTTTTCTGTAATCTTTCATATTTTTACTGTTTATTCATGTTTATTCATTTTTTTTACTATTAAGTTGAAAATATTTGTAGAGTTTTGCAGGCAATGTACTATAATGTCAAATGTTGAATAAAAGTGTAGGGAGACTCTTGCATTTAATTTTAGCTCCAGTATGCATCTGCCTTGTCTCCGGAGACTCTCTAGAGTATTTTCGACTTAGTACAGTTTTAGGGTCTTTTGGGGTACAGTTTTGGTCTTTTGGGTTTTAGTACAGTTTTAGGGTCTTTTGGGTTTTTTTTTTGGTCACTTTTATTTTAGGGTCTTTTTTTGGCCATTTTTAACTTTTTCCTGTTTTTAGGGGCCATTTGTTTTTTTTGGCCAGTTTTTTACTAATTTTTCCTAAGTTTTGGTCAGTAGTGCAGTATTTTGGACCTTTTTTTTTATCTCTGAGGATTTTCCGTTTTTTTCTTAATTTACGTTGCTATTCAATTTTATCCCTCATGATAAGGAGTCATTTTGTTCATATTAGTTCATCCTTTCTCCAATTGTTTTTGTATTGCTCATGATAAATAAAAAGCTTTAATAATTAGTGTGTTTTTATTTCTGCCATGTTATTGTTAAGAGTGGGAGGTTAATGGCGGCAATATTGGTGAGACAGTGACCTCAGCCAGCTTGAGGCGACTCACAAACCACCCATGCACAAATATTCCCAGGAAAGCAAATTTACCAAAACAAAGATTTCTACACAATTTATTATTTATTGACAACAGCTCTTAGTACAGTGAGAACACCACAATGAGGCAGTGAAGACAGTTTATTACAATGGAGTAATGGCACCACACCACACCACCCACAGTACCACAGTGAAAGAGGGAAGACTGACTGTCATGCTGCCCGCAACTCCTCCCCCCCCCACCCTGGCCACCGACACCCACAGTAGGTGATGGCCGCGCAGGGTCAAGGTGCCGTGCATAATCCTTGATGGTGGTGGTGTTTGGACGGCGGCTGGACGGCGGCGGAAGGTGTGAGATGTGGAGCCGAATCTCGCTGGACGGCGGCAGTGGTGGTGGAGTCCCTTGATCGATACACTCAGGCCTTGGATCGCCAATTCCTGTAATGGACAAACAAATTAACAAATGAATAGATTATCTGCACATGTACCACGCCACACTGTCCTACAATACACACTTCACTGCCTCAATCAGCCTCTCACTCGCCCCCCTCTCTCGTTAACACTTACACTCGCTTACACCCTTCTCCCTGCGTCTCCAGTGTCTACGTACATCTAGCATCCCGGCCCATTAATGTCATAACACTCGCATCCCTTCATTCTCACACCTCCCACGCCAGTCTAGCTAAGCCACACCACGTTACACCCTCAAAACTTCCCCCCACACCCGATCCTCCCACATCCACACAAACACTCGCATCCCTTCATTCTCACACCCCCCACACCAGTCTGGGTAAGCCACACCACGTCACACCCTCAAAACTTTCCCCACACCCGATCCTTCCACATCCACACAACCAATCTTGCCACACAATCATCCACCTGGTTAGTGAAATCTACGTAGTGTCTGGGCGCGATGCAAGACAGTCCTCTGATGTTGCGGTAGTGGTGAGGCAGAGGTGTTGATCGTGGGCGTTGTCAGTGAAGGTGTAGTGCAAGGTAGAGTCTCTCCTTGATAGTAGAGGGGACGCATTACCGCTGTGGAGTCAGGCCTTTGGATCGTCAACGCCTGTAATGGATAAATATGGAACAAAACAGCATTTTCTTGTTCTAATTATTTCGTCTAACACGTCACATTGTCTTAAAACTCCTCCACTGCCCACAGCCTTTCACTCGTCTCCACACAGTTCCACCACCACCACTCCTTACACGTCTTCTCCACTCTTATCCATGCTGTCCTAACCGTCACAAACACTCGCACCACACCCTCTCAAGTCTCTCTCCTCCATTTTATCACATTGATTCAGTTCCCAGCCTGCCTCCTGGAGCCACGATCCATTCACGCTCCCTTTAGTCCTCCCCACCTATTCTCATCCCCACACAACTTGTACACCACTCCCCCACGTCACTCGTCAACCTCTTAGTCCATTTATACTCCACTTATTCCACATATCCACCATTCCCGTCCTTTCCACTCCACTTCCCTATCACAACATACTCGCAGTCGTTGTCATGAACAGGGCAGCGTCTGTAACACCTATAACATAACAAAACATAAATAATAGGATAAAGGGCCACCAGGGCCCATCTAGGTTATCCTGTATCAGTCGCACAGCGACCTCGTCATCAGTACTTAAAGATACACTTACAAGTACACAATACATTATATACTAATTCTAAATATTTGGCCCATTAACAGGGCTAAGTCCTGCAGCGAATTCCTCTACAATCTGTGATCCCCATACATGGGGATCATGTCTTGTTTAACTATAGTAAATTTCTTATAAAAACTATCATGCAGCGCTATACATAATTATAAATCTAATAAATTTAAGTGCTTATCTAATCTGTTTTTAAACATTGTCAAACTAGTGCTATTTACAACCGTCTCTGGCAATGCATTCCAGAAGTCTACCACCCTATGACTAAAGAAATATTTTCTTCTATCTAACCTGCAGCCTTGCTTTCTAATCTTCCTGCCATGATTTCTAGTTCTACTTCCCTCCTCTAAGGTAAAGAAAGATCTCACATCTATGTAGTTTGTATCTGAGAACATTTTAAATAACTATCATATCCTCTTATACATCTCCTCTCAAATGAAAACATGTTTAATGCCTTTAATCTATCTCTATACTCCAGGCGCTTCAAAGCTGGTATCATCCTAGTTGCTCTTCTCTGAACTGCTTCTAACATGTTGATATCCTGCCTATAGTGGGGTGACCAGGCCTGTATGCAATACTCTAAATGGGGCCTAACATAGGAATTATATAAGCTACGCACCACTTCCTTACTTTTATAACTAACATTTCTATTTATAAAACCCAGGATCCTATTT
>NC_059278.1:27143-29643 GCF_017591435.1 Portunus trituberculatus
AACTGTGAGGAGAAAACAAGATAGGGCTGAATAGGATGGTAGTGTAAGACGCTGAACAGGGAAAAAGAAAGCTCGAGATGGAAAATGCTAATTGAGGCCAGAATATTCCTATTGCGGTGGAAGAGTGATGGATGACCTGTAGAACCAGCCGTCAACTCATGTGCATTCGTACCAAAGCATTTCCGCCCCAGCGTTCAGCAGAAAGTATTGTGGGACTGAAGGACATCGAATTGTCACACAAATTGCTCACTTGTCCTTGTATTTGAACTAGTAACACGTCGACCAGTTACAATAAGCATTGCAAAGATGAATGGCTACGATCAGTGCGTCCGAGGGACGGGTACAGTCACAGCCTGTTTTCTGAAGAGTCTTTCTTCACACAGTAACTACATGCATGTAATTACACTTACATTCTTCACGCAAAATTTAACCCCACCCCCAAAAAGATCATACTATCCTTGGAGTCCCCTTCTATTGGTTTCTCATCAACTTGTTTGGGGGATCGGCACTTCAGCTTCACGTTTCTTTTCTACCACAATTTTTGTTGTCCTTGGCAGATCTTCCCTCTTACATTAAAAAAGAAAAAAAAATGTCAATAGCTGATATTCATCACACCTTGCCCCGTGGACAGACACCGTTAACCAGGAGGAATTATATATCATTATTTGCATGAAACCTAGAGTACTAATGTATGTATGTAAAGTTATTGGTCCATTTGAAGTAGGTACACACATGAAGTGCTGTTGTGGTGAAGTGATGTGTTCATGTGTGATTCATATCCAAAGATCTGTTTCCTTTACGGATAGTGTCTCCATGTGCACATCCTCTTCATCATCACCATTACTACCTCTCCTAAGGTCAACTGAGCGCCAGGAAGGTTCCTCGAGCGATAGTCAAGTTAATGAGCAGAAAACTGTCATATGGTGACCAAAACACAACATGGATTCATTGGTTGTATTCATATAAAAATACAATAATAGTACATACTTCTAAGCAATTATATGTAATAATCATTTGTACACGTTATCATCATTATTCACACGCCCACGCACACACACACACACACACACACACACACACACACACACACACACACACACACACACACACACACACACACACACACACACACACATCCACAAGCATTCTATCACAGTGTATCACTTTGGTAATAAATATGAAGCATTTGGAAAGACCTTAGTGGGTACAGCAGTAACTTTCAGTACTGGTAGTGTGTATTGGAATGTGTAGGGAGAGTGGAGGGGATCAGAAGCCTCCTGTCTGGCGGTGGTGTGCCATGTGCCTCTGCTGAGCGGCACGCTTCTCAGCGACAAGCTTCTTCAACATGAGCACTTTCTGGTGACGCTGGTGGACCTCAGCGGTCAGCGTGGCCACCTCGCCCTGCCTTTCCTCCAGTTGGCGACGCAGGCTGCATTCCATTTGTTCCTCTTTGAGGCGCTGCTGATACTGCCTCACCGCCCGCTGTCTCCTCTTTTCTAGCTCGGGATCTGACTGAGGCGGCCACTCATACATCTTGAGCTTCCGGCGGCGGGGAGTAGCGCCCGTGGAAGGCTGAGGCGCACCATTGCCACTGGGAACTGCATAGAGATGGGCAGTGTTGCCATACGCACCCAAAACGTCTTCCTCCCCGTAGCCGTTGTTGTTGTTGTTGTTGTTGTTTTCGTGTTCGTCGTCATTCCAGGCGTCCTGTGATGCTAGAGGCCATTGATCTTCCACATCAAAATACGCTGGGTTGTCGGATACGTTCTGAGCGAGGGACGCGGCCACCTGGTGGATGCTCTGCATGTTCCAGGTACTGACGTCGTCCAGCTTTTCGTTATCATCGAGGTACAACTGAGGAGTGTCACTGATTGTAGCCTGAGGGCTGGAGTCCAGCTGTGGTGGCCATGACGGTGTGGTGGCGTACTGGCCGTAGGGGTCCAGGCCTGGGGCGCCCCCGACAAAGCTGTTGTTGGCTTGCGTGGGTGTGAGATTTGCTGAAGGCACGGCGGACAGGCCGCTGCTGAAGCAAGGATTCATGTTGACGTGTGAGAGTTCAGTCGTCTGTCGCTACAGCGCCGGTGAGGGACCTGCTGTTGCCGGAGGCAAGGCTCGGAATGACTTCGGGGCTCTCAGCGTCCAGTTAAATACATGTAGTACGAGGAGATAACGTATAGCTACGGGCCAACTCCCAGTGTTTAGGGAGCCAACGTAGCTTTTCCTGTTGAACGGAGAGTATCCTGTATGTCTGTGTGTTCGTGTACGTGTGTGTGTGTGTGTGTGTGTGTGTGTGTGTGTGTGTGTGTGTGTGTGTGTGTGTGTGTGTGTGTGTGTGTGTGTGTGTGTGTGTGTGTGTGTGTGTGTGTGTGTGTGTGTGTGTGTGTGTGTGTGTGTGTGTGTGTTTGTGTGTGCGTGCGTGCGTGCGTGCGTACTCATCATATTCATCCTTCCTCTATCACTTGCATTCCTTCTCCCTTTCTCACCTTTAGTCAGAGAAAAA
>NC_059278.1:42143-44643 GCF_017591435.1 Portunus trituberculatus
TTTTTGGTGTCTGTTGGCGTGATCAGCTGGTCATGCCTGATACTACCTTACTATTCAGAAGCTTTCAGACAGTGTGGATGATTTCGAGTGGCCAAAGGTTACTGTACTGTGGATGCTAATTGCCATGTCTTCCTTGGTAAGAAGAGAGAAAAGGAAAATATACAAATATTTTATGAAGATGGAGGCCTTCGAGTAACACACGTATATCCATCTTTTCACATCTTCTCTCAACACTCACTCACTAATTCAGTGTATCATCTTTATAATGAGGACACCAACATTCATAGAGCTTTAACCTGCTGCGGCACGAACACAGCCAAACGCGAGTACGGTTTTCCAGGCCAAGAAGTAGAATAGATCTAGTCCATGAATCTCATATGAATTGATGTACTGGTGGGCTACGAGTAGCGGCCTTATGTTGGCGGATAAGCAAATACCAAGGACAACCAGGGATGTGAAGGGGGAGGTACTGCTGACCACCACCAGAAGGCCCACCTCACCCCACCCCACCCATTCGCAGGGTGACAATCTCCACACACACACACACACACACACACACACACAGATACAACCCGCTGGAGTCCGACAACCTCTCTGGACAGCTTCGTGCCCCTTTAGCTAGGAAATGCTCCAGCTCATACGGGCGGGAAGCAGGGTGAGGAGAGGGAGTGAGAGACACAGGTGAGAGGGGCAGGAAACTTGGAACCATGGGAGGCCCAAGGAACTGTGTTTGGTATACATTACCATATTCACTTATCCTCAACCAGTGTCTCTTGCATGTCAGAAACAAAAACACACCTGTCACTCCTGTGTTCACTCATGGCAGGCAGTGTCATCTGCAATGAGCAAGTGCCTTAAGGACATACGAAAATGAGGGGAGTAGCAAGGGACCATCATCGTTCTTATCAGTCATGCTATAGTGGTGACGTCTCCACATATTGTGATGATGATGTTCCTCAAATATCGCCACAAGTCCTAACACTATTATAAACTACTAAAACATGAATCTAATATCAAGATCCAGCTGTTGTTTAGTGAACATGGCGCAACGCGTGACTCAGCCACAGTCAGCACGCACACTATACGAACTGTGTCCAAATTGTCCTGAGTTTCGTTTACCTTTGAATCCTTCGCTTCACGTAGCAAAGAACGAGACGGGAGTGACGCAGTTCCTGTCGTCAGTTTTGTGATGTGTTTTGTCTTTAAATGTCTCTCCTTCACTCCTTCATTCACACGTACAGTACACTGAGACATGCTCGTAAAGCAAACAAACAAACGCGCGCACACACACACACACACACACACACAGGATACTCTCCGTTTAACAGGAAAAGCTACGTTAACCTCCAAACACCGGGAGTTGGCCCGTAGATATACGTTATCTCCTCGTACTACATGTATTTAACTGGACGCTGAGAGCCCCGAAGTCATTCCGAGCCTTGCCTCCGGCAACAGCAGGTCCCTCACCGGCGCTGTAGCGACAGACGACTGAACTCTCACACGTCAACATGAATCCTTGCTTCAGCAGCGGCCTGTCCGCCGTGCCTTCAGCAAATCTCACACCCACGCAAGCCAACAACAGCTTTGTCGGGGGCGCCCCAGGCCTGGACCCCTACGGCCAGTACGCCACCACACCGTCATGGCCACCACAGCTGGACTCCAGCCCTCAGGCTACAATCAGTGACACTCCTCAGTTGTACCTCGATGATAACGAAAAGCTGGACGACGTCAGTACCTGGAACGTGCAGACCATCCACCAGGTGGCCGCGTCCCTCGCTCAGAACGTATCCGACAACCCAGCGTATTTTGATCTGGAGGATCAATGGCCTCTAGCATCACAGGACGCCTGGAATGACGACGAGCACGAAAACAACAACAACAATAACAACAACGGCTACGGGGAGGAAGACGTTTTGGGTGCGTATGGCAACACTGCCCCTCTCTATGCAGTTCCCAGTGGCAATGGTGCGCCTCAGCCTTCCACGGGCGCTACTCCCCGCCGCCGGAAGCTCAAGATGTATGAGTGGCCGCCTCAGTCAGATCCCGAGCTAGAAAAGAGGAGACAGCGGGCGGTGCGGCAGTATCAGCAGCGCCTCAAAGAGGAACAAATGGAACGCAGCCTGCGTCGCCAACTGGAGGAAAGGCAGGGCGAGGTGGCCACGCTGACCGCTGAGGTCCACCAGCGTCACCAGAAAGTGCTCATGTTGAAGAGGCTTGTCGCTGAGAAGCGTGCCGCTCAGCAGAGGCACATGGCACACCACCGCCAGACAGGAGGCTTCTGATCCCCTCCACTCTCCCTACACATTCCAATACACACTACCAGTACTGAAAGTTACTGCTGTACCCACTAAGGTCTTTCCAAATGCTTCATATTTATTACCAAAGTGATACACTGTGATAGAATGCTTGTGGATGTGTGTGTGTGTGTGTGTGTGTGTGTGTGTGTGTGTGTGTGTGTGTGTGTGTGTGTGTGTGTGTGTGTGTGTGTGTGTGCGCGCGT
>NC_059278.1:49643-54643 GCF_017591435.1 Portunus trituberculatus
CGTCACACGGCATTTACTTAGATAAGGAAATTATTGAAGTATCAACTAAAAAAAAAATATTACCAAAGTTACTGATTTTTTAAGCTTCATGAAAAAAAAAAATCTAAAAGAAATGTTACTGAAATTATGAATCATTTATACATTATGAACATAGATTATTTTTAACTGACTTTATAATTAAACACATAATGATTAAGACAATACACTGGATTGTGTCGTATTTCTCTCATTAGTCTATATCATAACATCTTACAAGAGTAGTCTTGGAAAACCTTCAGATTTACTACGTTCACTTCTAAAGTTATTTTATGTTACCAGACCTCCAATTACATCCCAATGTCACGAATACTCTAACAGTGTAACTCCAGTGCTCTCGGAAGACCGTTCTTGCATATACAGTAAAGTTAGATTAACGAAAGAAGAAAGGTATTATTATTGTCTTGTTTTATTTAGGGGTAAGAATAAGAATGTAAAACAATTCTCTCTCTCTCTCTCTCTCTCTCTCTCTCTCTCGTCTTGGAAATGTTACATGTGTGCTTGTTTTATTATTTTGTGGCTCCCACTGTAGTACCAGCTCCATGGGACTCCTTTGTTGAGTCACATTGAAGTCAATCAGTCAATGTATTACTAATTGTTGCTCCCATAGTGCAACATGCAGTACTAATGCCATGGTGAGGAGGGTATTCGTGGAATGCAGGGAATCCACCGAACATGGAGTAACTATAAGATCAGATAGTTGCAAGGAGCATACACCTTAAAGAACCAAAGATGGCAAGCTGGGAATACTTGTCATACAACGAAAAGGGTTCAAATAACATTAATTAGAATAGCTATTCAAGATTTGCATTCTCTTATAAATAAAGAAAAAAAGATTTAAGAGTGAGATAACAGAGTTGATAGTTTGGAGAAACAGCTTCTTAAGAATCCAGATAGGATAAATAGTGTAAACTACCATAGGTAATCAAAACTTACATTTCAAAATGTAAAGAACGTGTAATTAGGCAGAATAAATACTCAAGAAATGTAACTTTTCAAAGAGCAAGAGGAAGTATAACAAAAGACAATAACTACACACGAAATGCAACGTTTTCTTTATGATAAAAGAGATTTAGAGGACGCATACAAAACACAGTAAAGACGCACAGCCTCTGCAAGATCCAGTGTAAACTGATACAAGATACATACTCAAAGCATAGACATCTTAGGCTTTTGAAACTCTAGAGAGCTTACATTGACATCTGTATCATGTGTACGCTTACACTGGCTAATATGATGCACCTAAGTAGATATATTGAACCTTGACAATACAACCACAACGTAATGTGTAATAATACCTATTTGAATTATAAAGCACTCCATCTGGTTACCATGTAAAGAATACCGCCATCAGTAAAGGATTTGTTTTATGTATCTTTACGAGCACAAACTTCTCTGTTTCAGTTACTCCTTCATGCGTGAGGCAACAAGCTACTGGCGAAGGAGTGGGCGGAGGAAGGAGCGTGAGTCCCTTAGAAATTATGGAAAGGGAACTGCGGTGGGAAAGCGAAGAACTTGGGGAACTGGAAGGCTTGCTGGAAGGCTTGGTTTTGACGGAGGATCTGCTGCTGGAGTTCTTGTTGCTGGCGGAAGATCTGGTGAGAAGAGACACATCAGAGTTTGTAGGGCATGAACTATTCGTAGTCATATCACTTTATATTGAACAGGCAACGTGAAGTGTGAGTTCATTAAGGTTTTCATGGGTGTTTCCATGATTGTAGTGAAAGTATAACAAGAATAATCTTTACTTTCATTAAAAAAAAAAAAAAAAACTCCCTTTGTAGCACTTGAAAATAGTCCTGATGAAAGAAGACGTTTAAGGATTTTGGAACACGAATTCTACGTAAATAAATATTATACAAAAAATAAGTTATAGTATGGTTTGAGAAGTATACACGTCAAAACTGAAAAAAAAAGTATTTTCATAAGATAAAACATGCTTTAACAAGCAAGTGGTAAGGCATAGTGGTGAGAGGCAAGGTCGTTATATGAGGAGCAAACACATTCTATAGAAATTCTTTTCATAGGATAATACATAAACATAATTTCTTCCAGACATCTGACAAAGATGATATCTATAAACATGTCTAGTGAAATATTCATATAGGGGGGAAATATATTAAAAAAGGCACACAATTTATCAGATACCATTTCAAAACATGAGACAGAAATATATCAGAAAAAAATAAAGGCTTTTTACCTTACTTCCCAATGAAAAAAGTATCCAGCCCCTCAGAAACCTTAAGTCACTGTTTCTGGACGCGAAGTGAAGAACAAGTGAATGAACAACCAAGAAATACGTGAGTGAAGCATTTTTATAGGAAAAGTCTTGTAAGGTTTAAGCTTATACAGTAGGGTTTCCTGGGGTTTTCTATCTTACTTCATGTGAGATAAGTAAACTTTGACAGAAGACAGAAACGTTATGAGGTATTAGAAGGATTATAAAATGGTGATACTATTTCTTGTTGTAATGTTACAGGAAAAAGGACGGAAAAATGATAAAGAAGAGCTGGTAGAAGTGAAAGAAAGATGTGTCACAAATTAGTAATACTTTAGATCAAATCTTTCACGTACTATTTTCCTGGTACTCGGTGCTAGAAGTGCAGCAGCCTGGCAGCATGCAGGGGAGGAAGTGAAGGCAGGTAGGGAAAACTCGGCAAGGAATGGAAAAGCTGGAGGGAATCAAGACAGGAGATAAGGGGAGAGAGGGTGAAAGTGAAAATAAAAGGGAAAAAAAAGAGAGAGATGAGTGAACGATTTATGAAACAAGGCAAAAACTAGTGATTAGGAAATAATATAAGAGGAAAGACAGGTGTGAAGGAAGGCTGGACATGAAGTAACCTTAGAAGCGGTGGAAGAGATGGCTTGTGATGAGCAAATATATAGTGAATATAAAAGAAAATATCAGAATTTCAAAAAGAGGAAAGATGGAGATGAAGGAAAAACGAAGTGAAATGAGAAGAGAGGTGAAGGATCATGGAGAGTAAACAAACATACAAACAAAACAAACAAATAAACACAAGGCAGAGACAATAATAATCTACATGGAAAATTAGATGAAACCAGGGGAAAACAGATGAAGAAATGTCATTGGGGTGAAAAATACAAAAATCTTGCATCACTGGAGGCAGCAAGAGAACATTTCAGTTTGTGATGCAAGAGAATTTAAAAAAAGTATCATTCTCATCAAAATCTATCCTGCACTAAAGCGACACTTGTTCTTCCTTTCACTGCTTCATCTGTAAGAGAAATCAAGGAGCAACAAGCTTCTTTAGACAGTATTAACCCCTTCAGTACTGGGACGCATTTCTACCTTGACTTTTGGGTATAATTAGACGATTTTATTGGCATTAGGAAGAGTCTATGGAAGTCAGAAGATTAATGGCCAAAGTGTTCACTAATTCAATTCTCACATAAGTTTCTGAAGCTGTATAAAATCACCAATTAGTAAGTAGAATAAATATGAAAAGGCGTCAAGGTACTGAAGAGGTTAACAATGTACAGAAGATTGTTTTCACCTCTTACAGTATATTTACTTCCTTTACTTTTAGGTCGTTCGCTCTCCCTTTATAGCGTGACCTCCTTGTGACCTGTTTAGAAGACCTCTTGGTGACCTTTTTGTGTCCTGACTTCGTGACCTTTTCAGATGATCTTATTGTGACTACAACGGCACCTCTTTGTGACCTATTTACACCATAACTTATTAGCCTCAGGGACATATTTCCCTTATCAATGTGCAAGAAAACTTACTTATCAAATATGTATAACTATCACACTTGCCGTTAACTACATATTAACAAAAATAGAAAAAAAAAAAACTGTAGATAGAAACGAACATGAACATTGGTGAGGATAATGGCAATACATTGTTTTTACCATCTTAACTCATACAAAAGAAATCGAGATGAAAATTATTGTAACACTCAGACCCAATATGAACACATGGTAATTAGTGAAGGTGTAAATGTAAAGGTGATACATTTGCTTCTGCATGATGGCAATAAACAGTGTGAGAATCAATGTAGGAGTCCAGGTGAGGTGTTCAGTGTGTCAAGGGCAACACTCAAAGGGGTGGGCGAGTGATGGAAAATAAAAATAAATTGTGACTAATATAAGAGAAAGTCGAGGATGTTGATGCACAAGAGAGAGAGAGAGAGAGAGAGAGAGAGAGAGAGAGAGAGAGAGAGAGAGAGAGAGAGAGAGAGAGAGAGAGAGAGAGATTTATATTGTTGTTTTTTAATTCTTGCTTTTCTCCCTTGTTCTCTCTCTCTCTCTCTCTCTCTCTCTCTCTCTCTCTCTCTCTCTCTCTCTCTCTCCAAACATATTTATAGAAGAAAGAAAGTGAGAAGCTTAGACAGAAAGTAAAGAATATTACTCTTATTTTCAATCACCACGTAGCATTACTTCTTACTTTCAATCTCCCTACTACTACTACTACTTCTACTACTACTACTACTACTACTACTACTACTACTACTACTACTACTACTACTACTACTACTACTACTACTACTATTATTACTATCAATTATTCCTCACTAAAAACAGGTAAGCCTTCAGGAGCAAGCGTCCTTCCTCTTACCGTCCTTTGAGATGCATGTATACAACCAATATACTCACCTGCTCCTGCGTCTCCTGGAGAGAGTCTTGAGCGACCTTGGCAGCGGCATCAGCGGCTCTCCTGCAGGTTTCCAGGGCGGCGGCGGCGTTCTGCTGAGGGGGGTCTGACTCCGCCTCAATTTGGCCGCCCGGAGATTGTCTGTAGCTGATCTGATGAGAGAGAGAGAGAGAGAGAGAGAGAGAGAGAGAGAGAGAGAGAGAGAGAGAGAGAGGTTTGTAAGTTAATATGCTTCACCACGACAAAAAAAAAGAAAAAAAAGAAAAACTATTGCTACTAACTAGCGTACGATTACTATTCGAACAGCAGGACCAACACAACAACAACAACAACAACAACAACAACA
>NC_059278.1:59643-67143 GCF_017591435.1 Portunus trituberculatus
ACCTGTTAGTGGTAGAATGATAAAAAAAAAAAAAAAAAAAATGAATATTGAATGAAAAAAAAAAAAACTATGGTAGATAAAAAAGATTTACTGTGAATAGTGAGAAAATGAACAAAATTAAAAAGGAGAGGCACGCAACTTCAGCTAACATTGTATACGGAAACAAAATAAAGATTAAGAGAAACTTGCCCGTCAGCCTGATTACATATGCATTCGAGGAAATTGCAGCAATGATAAGACTTCAGACATCATGAATAGCGTACATTATGATATTCTAATGCTGTATTAGTCAAAGCTACAAATATTGCGAAAAAAATTAATAAAGTTTTTATCATATTACGAAACATTGCAGACTTCTCTAAAGTATGTAACAGGAGTGCGTTACAATCATCATACACATGACACCAGAATGCATTTTCAAAATTTGTTCAATATTGTATATCAATTAAAGGTTAAAGGCACTATGAAGAATCCCACGCATTACAGGACCAACAAAAGACACGGCAGCCATGAGGACTCGTGTTGGTGAAACTTGAGGCAGGAGAAAGTACAGTATACTACGACTCCTCACCAAGCTGCTTCATTATTTTCTTTCCCATTTACCTTTCGCGAGATGACGTCACCTTCAGTTCCTTCCTTATTCCCTCTTGTAACTATCATTTTCCTCACCACTCTCCCTCCCATTCATCACCTCTCTCCTTCCCATCGCACACCGCGTACCCGGTGATGTCATCTCGTCCGTTCGGACCGACGTGTTTTTTTCTTTTCCGCTTTAAATGCGTCGCCAACGAACGTATCTATGAGATGCAGCGTCATCTGATTCCGCTCTTATGACGCGACAAATCGAATCAATGAATATCTTGTAGTGAACGGAAGCTTCATTAGAGAAGAAATAAAGACGTTTTCATGGCAACTTTAACTCGTTTTCATAAAAGTCGTGAGGTTTGATCAATACTGCACGATTGGTTCTCACTGCCCGTCCACCATCACCAACCCACTGCCCTCCCGACACCGCCTACACTCCCTGCCCCCTAGCCAAATGCAGCGGCTGCACGTCCTCGTCCCAGCTTCCAACCAATTGCATTTGACAGACATGTCTCTCTCTCTCTCTCTCTCTCTCTCTCTCTCTCTCTCTCCAAGAAGAAAAAATCAAAACCAAAGCTATTTATAAATATAACTATCGTGATAAATGTTATATACAATGAACATGTTTAAAACGCATCATCATGATATCCTGCAGCGGACACGACACAGCAGCAGCAGCAGCAGAAGCAGCAGGGCCAGACTGGCTGGAACATTCAAGGCCACGGAGGGAAGATTTAATTTAAACAAAACTCTCTAGAAGGTAAAGAAAACGAGCCTGGACGCGGCTGAAGGGCAAACTGTCATCACCATTCTTGTCTCTTTCCTTCACGTTCAGATAAAATTCAGGCGAGTGAGGACGGAAATAAGATTTCCTTGGGAGACTGTAGACGTACACTCATCCATACTTTTATGACGACTTAGCTTTGCACACAAATGAAAGGGAGAGAGAGGTAATGGAAAAATATAGGGAGAAGGATTGTGGTATTTACGGTGTAGGATTTTCTAACGTTTCGACTCCTTCAATGATTGCCTTCTCTCTCTGGAAAACTTAGACTAATATAGTCCAAACGTTAAATAAGTTTTGCACTGAATTAGAACAAGGAAAGATGCAATGATTAAAAATACCCAAAGAAGACTTTTAGGCTCCAACCCGTGACGCTTGGGAATCACGAAAGGGAGAAGAAAAGACTATGTATTGGAAAGATGTTCCTCCAAGACAGCTAGGCAGAAGGACAGGCAAACACAATTCATGAACAACACTTTCCTTAACATCAAGGCATTGATGAAAATAAATCATTGACTTGTTTTTCATTAGTTTTCTCTTCAACTTTATTGGGAGTGTGAACCTTAGATTTGTTCCACCTCTCCCCCTCCTCCCCATGTACGCTGAATATGTGAAGGAAAGCGTACAAGTAAAATGGGAAAATCAAATAATAGAATCAGACTCGTGAAGGAAGATGTATTTCATATCACTTCTCCTCGTGGTAAAAAAAAAAAAAAAAAAGAGTGAGGAATCAATGCAAACTTCTGTCACTTATCGTTTCGTTGCACATGGAGTTAGTAAAAAAAAAGTGAAGTTTAAAAAATCCGAAAGAGACGGAGTTGTTTTATGTTTCCTTTCAACCTCCTTGGTATGAATGAATATTTCTTAGAGGAGTTGTTTTTTGTTTCCTTTTAACCTCCTTGGTATGAATGAATATTTCTTAGAGAAGATCTTTTAAACCCTCACCACCAGCCCAACACTACCACTACCACCATAACCACCAACACCAATACCACCACCATGTATGTGTGTGTGTGTGTGTGTGTGTGTGTGTGTGTGTGTGTGTGTGTGTGTGTGTGTGTGTGTAGAAGGATCTATACAAACTGGCTGCAGGAGGCAAACCAGTCAATTAATTCAAGGAAAGAAAAAGGTAAAGAAAACAATAGATGTACATCACCGCACAGCACGAAAAATAGGAAAAAAAGTGAACGGAATAATTTGACAGTTATGAGTGACTAGGTTTGTTTTACCAAATGTAGTTTCTTATCTTGTTTCAGTGACTGCAACATGTTCGCAAACTCTCTTTCATCTTTCGACGTATTTATGTTCTAATACTCAGAAGATAAAAAAAAAAAAAAGATTAATACTATTTTTGACGGTATTACAGAATCATGGTCTTTCATTCCTGTAATAGAGAGAGAAGTTCGATAACTCTCACTGGCTGTACGATTATTTTTACTCTCTTATTTCGGCTTACGATACTAAAAGTTCTATACCATTATGAATAGTACGAAATATTTCTACTCCCTCTTACTTGGGGCCACGATCATCGACTTTATTTTGGCAGTAAGACTTTTTTCTTACTTTCTTATTTCAGGAATGGCAAAAAATTCTATAGTTTTCATTATCAGAAGAAGACGTTACTCCCTAAAGACCCGAATGTAACCTTCCCAACAGACGAACACTAAGACCATGAAACCTTTACACCTCACAATTACCCTCGATAAGTCATGATGAGAGAGAAATTCAAGGGCAAGATAATGATATATTGTCGGCTTCACGGGGGACCAAAGTCATCATCATCACCATTAGTAGTACCACCACCACCACCATTACCACCATTACCACGGTACCATCACCATTATCATCTACACCTCCGTCATCATCAACGTCACACTCTGTTCTTGAGAGAGAGAGAGAGAGAGAGAGAGAGAGAGAGAGAGAGAGAGAGAGATCATTACAAGGACATTTGAGTGGATGGACACCATTGGGGGTCGTCAAACAAGTCACTCCTGCTCCTGCTTCTCCTCTTCCTTTCCTTTCCACTCAATTAGTGAGCAAAAAATTGAGCCTCTGATATAGACACAGTGGTCATTGTATCACCATCATGTACATTACCGAAAACAATGCTTATTAAGATCAATGGTAAAAAAAACAGTGAAATCACGTGGAAAAAAATATGAACTTTTTTACTGAAGAAAACTCTCAAAACGCCAATGAATGTTATAAAAAATGTTAATGAAAAAAATAAAGAAAAATGCGAGTACAAAATATCGATTAATAATGTCAAAGAATAACTGAATAAGTTTATTGAATGTAAAATTGTTGCCTTCTCTCTCTCTCTCTCTCTCTCTCTCTCTCTCTCTCTCTCTCTCTCTCTCTCTCTCTCTCTCTCTCTCTCTCTCTCTCTCCCGTTTCCCACGCAGGCAGTAACTATGTGTGACTTTCCTATCCTTCTTCCATCATCACTGCTTTCCTCCTCTCTCTCTTCCTTCATCCACCTTTCTCTTCTTCTCTTCTTACCGCAATCATTATTTTCCTCCTCTTCTTCCTTCTTCTATTCATCCACCCATTATTTTTTTTACTTTCTATGCATTTTTTCCGTGTTCATCTCTTTTCCTCTCAGTCTTGTCTATTTCTGTCTATTTTCTCTCCTCTTCCTCTCTGATTCATCTTTCTTTCTCAATCATTCCCTTTTTCATTACGTTTGTCCGCCTTCCGTCTCCTTTTTGCGGCCCTTCTACCAGAGAGAGAGAGAGAGAGAGAGAGAGAGAGAGAGAGTGGATATGCAACCCTAAATGTATTTCAAATTTTTCCTCTCTCTCTCTCTCTCTCTCTCTCTCTCTCTCTCTCTCTCTCTCTCGGTCACGGCACGGATGGCAAGCAGGCGAAACGAGTAACAAAAAATAACAAAATATAACTCCAGTAAAGATAACAACAGTCGGAGATGATCACACTGGAGGTCTTGTTGAATTATTGTTAGATTGTGTAAGAGAGACGTGAGAGGATGTGGCGAAAGGGAGGGGCTGTTATGTGTGTGTGTGTAATTCACTGTTTGATCTGCTGCAGTCTCTGACGAGACAGCCAGACGTTACCCTACGGAACGAGCTCAAAGCTCATTATTCCGATCTTCGGATAGGTCTGAGACCAGGCACACACCACACACCGGGACAACAAGGTCACAACTCCTCGATTTACATCCCGTACCTACTCACTGCTAGGTGAACAGGGGCTACACGTGAAAGGAGACACACCCAAATATCTCCACCCGGCCGGGGAATCGAACCCCGATCATCTGGCTTGTGAAACCAGCGCTCTAACCACTGAGCTACCGGGCCGTGTACGTGTACGTGTGTGTGTGTGTGTGTGTGTGTGTGTGTGTTGGTGGGTGTGTGTTGGTGTGTGTGTGTTGGTGCTCACTTTCACCCTAAAAGGTATTATCACTTTCCTGTTTTTTTTGTTTTCTTCCTCTCTCTCTCTCTCTCTCTCTCTCTCTCTCTCTCTCTCTCTCTCTCTCTCTTTTCTGATTATACGCATCAACTACGTTCCAGCTTATCCCCCTCTCCTTCCACCTCCCATATCTCTCTCTCTCTCTCTCTCTCTCTCTCTCTTTTCTGATTATATACGCATCAACTACGTTCCAGCTTATCCCCCTCTCCTTCCACCTCCCATATCTCTCTCTCTCTCTCTCTCTCTCTCTCTCTCTCTCTCTCTCATTATCTTTCCGGACGCCTTATCACCCTCTCTCTCACCGTCATTATCTCTGCCTTCCTCCAGAACATTTATGTGCTTCCTCCCAGCTCACACTTTCACTTTCCTCTCACCATTACAACATTTCTAGACTTTCCTCCACCTTACGTTATGTACAAAATGCATGACAGTGACAGGAAACAAATAACACACACACACACACACACACACACACTCTAGACGCGCGTTGTTCAAGAAGTTGGAATGTTTTACGACTAACACAGTGTTATGGGTAGTCTCATGGTGTCACGGTAACTAAGTCTCCTCATATAAAAAAATGATACTGGAAATGCACGCGAGATTGGGTGTCTGTCCTTGAAGCGGTCTAGAGGTGCGGGATCCGATCAATACCTGGGAAGCAGATGTCTTTCTCCGTCTCGATCAAAGTCACGATGTCAAGAGGAATGCAACAGTCCGTTCTCTATGCCTCGCCCTGGTAGGACCTTAGGGCTTCGTAGGATGTCATGACACAGGTAAAGAGAGGCAGACAAACATGTGAGGCAATAGGAACAGGGAACTTACCTTCAACAACTGCTGGGGAAGGAGAGAAGAACTGCTGTGCCTGACTCCGCTCGGTTCCTCTGTTTATGGCAGCGACTCTGCTTCGTTGCCAGACACCACATGCACCTTCACCACTTATTCGACCCGCATGATTATCTACATAAGCAATGCGTGATCCAATGAAGGAATGTGTGCTGGTGTCGGTATGAAGGTGTGGGTGTGCTGTCAGATGTAGCTACTGCCGGGGTGATGGTGCTGTATGTCCGTATGTGAGATGATAATGAGCAACAGGTTGTAGTGAGTAACTGAGGTGCTGGTGGGACACGTCAGCCTGTGCCAGGTGTTTCGCAGCGCTGTCTGGAAGATGCGTGTGTGTCTTGAAGTATTTGCCAAGAGAGAGAGAGAGAGAGAGAGACTAAGCATAAGCTATTTTAGTATGAGAGACAAAGCATAACGCAACACAATGTAAAGGCAGACCCCAATTACAACTACTGTACAATTTACAAGCTCCACGAGTAATGAGCCAAAAAAAAAAAAAAAAAAAAGAAACCCGGCCATGAATTACACGTTGCATAACTCGGGAACAAATGAAGGTCAGTGTAGAGGAGGTGTAGCAGAATCTCTACCCACCAACCCCACTCAGAACAAACATTTTAGACAAGATGGTCACGCCTTGACCACACACACACACACACACACACACACACACACCAGAATTAAGTTGACAGTTACGAGCACCTCAGTATTTATCTTTCTCTTGATCTGGATGACGTTACTTTGGGCCAACCCGTGATTGATGCAACAGGTGAGGGAAGAAGCGATGGGTTACACAGGATATACAGACAGCAACAGACCTTCAGATCCTTGTGTGGCCGTTTGACAGTTTGGGTGCTCATGCCAATTACTGGTGTGAAGGATATGATCACATAAAGAAGGAGGAAGGAATGGGTGGAGGACGAGGGCGAGGAAAAGCACAAGATATATATGTATAAGAAATAGCATGCCGGAGGTTTAGGATAAAGAGGAAATAGGTGAATGAGTAAGGGAAAGATTAAAGGGCTCGAAAAGAGAAATATCACGCTGGAAGGAGAAGGAGAAGAAGACCAAGGACAAGGACAAGGACAAGGACAAGGGATTTATGGAAGAGATACTCTGAAGAGAAAACATGCAATGAGTGAAGGAATAATGGCTGGAATAGAAGAAAAAAGAACATAGGCATCTTGTTTGGAAAATGATGAGGACGAGGAGTGAGAGGCGCTTAGAAGGAAGTAAAATAGTGCATGCAGTGACGAGAGGAGCGTTTGAGTGAGTACGGGAGGAGAAAAATAAAGAACTTGCTTCACGACAAATATAAAATGCACCTTAAGCAGGAGTACTGACTTACGTTGTACGAGCAGTAGCTAAAACGTGAGGGAATATGAATGTAATCCCACTTCTGTTCCATCACATCAATGTACTCGCATAATTACTAAATTTTGTATCAGCTTGCTTCTCATAATACTTTCTCCAAGCAATAATTCCCTTTAGTAGTCATCCTCATCCAGTAACTCTACACTAGTCATATTCTTCCATTTACCGATCCTCACACCCATCCACCATTCCTTTAGCATCTTCATCACCTGCCGCTTCACCTTGCCCTCTTTACCCCTGCTCCACTTATCCACTTATCATCAAATCCTGCCATCCTTCCTTCATCCAACCGATTACCACCTTGTGCTCATGGTCTGGCGTCTCCATTCCCTCCTCAGTCTCGTCACCTTGCCGCCGCTTTGTTCTGGTAATATATTCCAGTGCTCTGGTGGTCCGGATGGCAACCCAGCGCGGCGCGACCTCTGCGGCCTCACAAAATCGCCACATCACTGAACAAAAGGAAAAGCCTCCGCTGGTGCACACAAGCAGAA
>NC_059278.1:69643-87143 GCF_017591435.1 Portunus trituberculatus
GGGAAAGAAGAGAGGAGAGGTGAGGTGTTGCTAAAGAGCATCTCTTCCAGGTAGCGCCACTCCCAGGTGAGGTGAGGCAGCGGTCACTCCTCTAACTTACCGTGCCCTTACCGGATCCCTTCATTCTACCAGCTTGGTGTGATTGCGTAATGGCAGGTTATTGCATTTTGTGTGAAGTCTAGATTTATATAATTGTGTGTGAGTGAAGGCATGAGTTGTGATGGTAGATAATTATCTTGGTATAGTGATTTGAATAGATGTTTTAATGGGTGATTGATTTTGGCTTAGTTTATGTGTGTGTTTCACTGTTTGATCTGCTGCAGTCTCTGACGAGACAGCCAGACGTTACCCTACGGAACGAGCTCAGAGCTCATTATTTCCGATCTTCGGATAGGCCTGAGACCAGGCACACACCACACACCGGGACAACAAGGTCACAACTCCTCGATTTACATCCCGTACCTACTCACTGCTAGGTGAACAGGGGCTACACTTGAAAGGAGACACACCCAAATATCTCCACCCGGCCGGGGAATCGAACCCCGGTCCTTTGGCTTGTGAAGCCAGCGCTCTAACCACTGAGCTACCGGGCTGTGTGTGTGTGTGTGTGTGTGTGTGTGTGATCATTTTCTCAATAATCAATGAGCAGTCAGTGTGCTAATAAGATCACAAGGCAAGCAAAAGGACCATTGACCTGCCAAAATAGAGTAACACCTTGAGGAGATCACATAAGCTAAGAATATGCAAGCAACAGAAGTGAAGGGAAGGTACAAGAAAAAAAAACGTAAGAATAATGTGGTTCCAGCGAGGGGGACAGAGATAGATGACGTCGTTTTAGTGCGTCGATTATGTTTACTCTAATGAGGTAAGTCTAAGGAAGTAAGTGATAGAGAAAAAGAACAGAATAACGAACAGAATAATCCTTCCTGTGCGGAGAATCTTGCGAGAGGAAACAGACTGACATGTGGCTTTCCTGATGTTTCCTCTCGATGACCAGGCCATGATCGGCGCATGGGAGAAGGTAGCCAGGTGCACGATGATGATGACGGACAGGTAGGCGATGCTGAAGACAAACCATACGTCGATGTACTTGAGGTATGAGGTACTAGGGAGGGAATTATTGGTCTCAGTGTACAGGGAGATGAAAACCAGTAGCGTGGTAAGGCTCATCGTTCCTCGCTCGTTAAGGGACTCCACAGGTAGCAATAGCGTCCCATACCTGCAAATAAGCACAATAGTAGTAGCCATAGTCATAGTAGTAGTAATAGTAGTAGTAGTAGTAGTAGTAGTAGTAGTAGTAGTAGTAGTAGTAGTAGTAGTAGTAGTAGTAGAAGTAGAGTAGTAGTAGTAGTAGTAGTAGTAGTAGTAGTAGTAGTAGTAGTAGTAGTAGTAGTAGTAGTAGTAGTAGCAGTAGTAGTAGTAGTGGTAGTAATAGTAATAGTAGTAATTTATTGACCACGGCTTTACAGTGGAACTAACTACAAATTATAAAGTCCAGAAAGCGTAAAACGATTGCAGTCTACATTTGTATCCATTAAAATCTTAACATTTGATTTAAGACGACTAGGATAACATACACCGGACACAAAAAGCCATAGGGAGATAGTAGGCCTCCATGTGGCAGTCCCTGTATGAAACACATATGCCTATCTCCTCTTATCACTTTTATATGAATGTTATATCTACTCTAAAACTTCCCCTTGTCTCTGTAGTAACAACCCGATAGTCCAGTTTTTTATTACCACATTTGCTGCCGTGGTGCAGTGGAACCGCTCGCCAGGGTTCTCAAGCGCACGGGTTCGAATCCTGTCCACGGTCCGAGGTTAGGAAGGGCATCCACTCGGGGTAACGGTTCCCAAATGCCCAAACCAAAGTCCTCCTGACTCCTCTGTCAGGAGGCACTGTCCTAGCCCTAATGTAATATGGAAACCGCACGTAAACCGAAAAAAAAAAAAAAAATTGAGAATGACAGGAGTGAATTATAAATGATCTTTACATGACCTAGTGCTTGGAGCGCCATAGTACTATAAGTTAATTATCATTTGTTGTAATTATAAAGCTACATTCCTTTAGTAATCCTTTAATGAGTGAGGAGATGGGTGATTCAAATTTCACCAATTGCTCCCATCTGACTAATTTCGATCCTCTTAATTTCTATCTACCAAGTACCGTCTTTTATCTCTTACTGCAGCAGACTCACCCGAGGATGAGGAGCAGCGAGGTGGGCAGGAAGGTGGTGAACAGGTGGTACTCGTAGCGCCGCGACAACTTCAGGTACACGGTGATGGTGTTGGTGGGACCCTCCTCCTTTCCCAGCGTGCAGGACGCCACCTTGTACTCCTCCAACAGAGTAGGGCAGCTCAGGACTCCCGAGGACTGGTTCAGCAGCAGCCCGCTCTCCCGGACATTGGTCACCTGTCGGCCAGGGAGCAGATCAGTGAGACGAAACTCCTTACTTCACAGACCCTCGGGTTCCGGCGCCGCCACTCACCTTGAGCTTCACAGAGCACTGTTGCACGTCCCAAGGGTACCACAACAGTGTGTATTTGCAGTAGACCGTCGAGCGCAGATCTATCAGCTCGTGCAAGGGATTCTCGTCGCCAGGATACTCATAACCTGTAACTGCCACACTATTTACTATTCTTTAATGCGACTGTCTGCAGCTTCCATCGTCATACAGGTTCCATAACTAATTACTTATAAATATGCTTTTATTCTGATATCATATATATATATATATATATATATATATATATATATATATATATATATATATATATATATATATATATATATATATATATAGATAGATAGATAGATAGATAGATAGATAGATAGATAGATAGATAGATAGATAGATAGATAGATAGGTAGATATATAGATATAGATATAGATATATATTATATGATAGTATTTTATAGTTCAGTTCAGTTGTGACAGATATTCTTGGTGCACCTGAACTTCACCTAGATGGGTTGGACGACCCTCGCCTCGCTTTTCAGCCAACAAATCCAAGGAAGTGTGAGAGTCACCCACGTTGTCCTCCACCACCAGCTCGGGGCGCCACACCTTGCACTGCTGAGGCAATCCAAGCGGGTGTGAGCGGATTAGCGATGCACTGTGATGCTCGGCATGGGAGTTTTATGTCAGCAGAATAAAATTCACCGGCACACACAGTTTTACTTATTGCTGGGGTCACAATTCACAAGTGACTTACAGTTTTATTCTTAGTTTAGCTTTAAAGGCTTCTTCATTTTAAATTGAATAATTTACGAAACAAGGATTTTTCCTAGAATTCACGCCTGTAATAGAACTGAATAGGCAAGTTATTGCACGCGAAACCTATTGCCAAAATGATAAGTAGAGAATGTAAGGTATCTAGTGTGAGCTTACCTCGTTCTCCATCACCACCACCCTCCTGCGATACTTCACTTGCAGATGACTGAAAGTGACACGATGATCCTTCCAGATGAGACTGACATTAAGATTGATCTGGAAGGTCATGCTGAGAAGGTCAAAGTTAATGAGCTGCTTGACAGTGACGGTAGCAAGCACGGGCAGCGGCACTGACGGAGGGTAGGAGTGCAGGTAGCCTTGGGGAAGCAGCGCCGTGGTGCACCCCATCTCGTCCGACTGGTCCGAACAGTCGAACTCAAAGTCGCACACTTTGGACAGCTGCACACAGGTAGCGTCCGAGCAGGTGTACTGGTGGTCAGCACAGGTGCTGAGAGAGAGCTTCATCACGCCGGTGTGCTGCTGCTGTTGCTGCTGTTCCTGTATCTGCTGCTCCACCATCCACTCGTGGCGCCCCACCGGCAGCTTCTGCAAGTGAACACAGAGCGTGTCGTGCAGCTCGTCACCGCTCAGACACCAACGGGAGGTGTTGGCGACCTTCTTGATGTGTAGCTTCCTGAAGCCGTGGAAGTAGACGCCTTGGCCGGGGTGGCGTGCCAGCACGAAGGAGAAGGCCAGCGGCGACACGTCCTCGGTGAGTTTTGGTGGCAGTCCTCGAAGGTGGAACACTCTCTGTCCTCGAGGTGTCCCAATGAAACACAGTTTAAGATTATCACTAATTAGTGTCCATTTACCTTCAATGTTCTGCAAGACAGTTTTATTCTTAACATGTTCGTGAAGTGCTTTACTAATGTTCAATTCAAGACTCCTGCGGCTTAACATATCCCAAGTGGCGTCAGTGATGTTACCATACAGAATTCCTATGACGGCGCCGGAACCTTTTATAACTTTGAGCTGACACATATGTTTGTTTTCATTGACAAGTTTTGTTACAGTCTCAATTTCTACATATTCTCGAGGGGCTAGCATTTCAAAACCAATTACATCTAGGAAATTTATGGCATCTTTTATTACTAATCTCGAGGTGAAGATCAGGATGGTCCTTCTTGTGACGCCGTTCATTTCACAGGGCCCCACATGATGCACTGTGAGGTGCCCCGTCTGGTTGTGCGTTGTCCATGCGATGCTATCCCAGGCAAGAAGCGGTGCGGAGCGTGGCATGGTGCATGAAGTCCAGTCCCGGAGCTGAGAAACTGAGAGGGCGGGGGACCACAGGGTGAGACCAGTCACGTGGCCCAGATAGGACTGTTCTCTGGTGTAGCCTCCATCCAACACGTCTTGATCCTGACCCAACACAAGCATCCCGTTGACAGGGAGAGGTTGTGTGGCCTTCTCGACACGCCAAACATTATTGTCTGACCAAATCTCCAAGCTGTCAGGCTCCACCACAATGCAGACGGTGTGCCATGTCATAGGTGCGATGAGCGAATGGAAATTTCGAGTTTCTAATCTGTCTTCCATGTACACGGCAGCAAACTCGTCCTGAAGTGGTCCTGGAATGTCAACGCGTTGTAAGTTGGTTTGATATTATGAATATAGTATTCACTATGGAATGATTTCACTTCTAGATACAGTGACTAATCATGAATATGCCAATTTTTCGCAAGAAAACAAACAAAGAAGTTACTGAACCTACAAAAAAAAAAAAAAGTGGAATGTTTACTTATTCTAAGAACGTCGTCCATTTCTGAAATGGCGTAGCTAAGCAGCGTACTCGCGTCCTGAAAGCCCGTGGCGTAGTACCACATACACAGCGTGAAGGAGGTGAGGTTTGCAGATTCCATGGGGGTCAATCTTCCCTTGAGGGACAGAGTGAGGCGGGTATGGGCGTCTCCTTCGCCACCTCCGGGCTCCATCTTAAACACTGCCCAGTCTTCAAGAAAGACGGTCGTTGCTCTCAGACTCTTATGTTTTATAAGCCATAGACAAGTGACAGCGTGGAGCATTTATATGCACGTTGTGTCAGGCCAGAAAGAAAGGAAGAGAATGCTCACCTGCTGGGTTCGCAGTGTGACCTGGCGTAGCTACCGACACCACAACTAATATCATCAGCATAACCATCTCGTCAAAGAAATTCGGAACCTTCACGTTGATGAGCCCCAGCCATCGGTCGCCCCACATCCTGGCGTGCAGACAATGCCGACTGCAGGTGATTTTCAATAATATGATTCAATATGGTGAATAAAATATGCTTTTATGAGAGGGACAGCTGGTCCCTTCTGATCTTGTCTCTGTGTGTTCTAAGTACACAGAGGAAGCAGATTTTACTTTTGACGAAATTTAGGTAATTGTAGATAAGCAATTCTAATTTAGACAAAAATTATCATGTGTTACCAGTCTCGTAAACTTTTATACTACGTAGAATAAGAAAATGTGGTGCAGGAAAGAGATGAATGAGTAGATGCTGCATATCTGGATATAAACAAAGGTTTTCTTAGAGTTCCACAACTGTGAAAACTAGAAAATGTAAGAGGATTAAAAGGCAAAATATTAAGTTACGTGCAAGACTAATTGAAGGACAGACAAATGAGAACTAAAATCAAAGATAATACTTCGTTGGAGCGCAGTAACAAGTGAAATACCACAAGGATCTGCATTAGCACAGATTCTGTTTCAGATTTGCATAAGTGATATGCAGAGACAATCAAATATTTACATTAATAGGTTTCCTAATTATGTAAGTTGATAATTGTTATAAAAAACCAAGAGGATTGCAAAGAGCTACAGAGAAATTTGGATAACATTTATGATTTCATGTGATGGAGATAGGAAGAACGTACAAGGAGGCCAACATGGAGCTATAAAATGGATGGAAATATGATAATGAAAAGCGATAGAGAAAATTATTTGTGGTTGTTATTCAAGACACTGTCACTGAAGAAACATATATGTAGGATTTTTTTTTTACTCCACATACAGAATACTAAGTAACATTAAAAATATGGATATGATGAAAAAAAAGTTACAACCTTGATAGGTTCCAGACTGTAATACGCAGCAAGCGTATGGTCTCCTCATAGGAAGAAGACTACAAGGAAATTGGCAAGAATGCAAAGGAAAGCAATGAAGAGGGTGCCAGAATTAAATCAGCTGGACAAAGGCACAATTTAATAATGGTCACTGCTACCATTATATTAATAGGACTACTACTACTACTACTACTTCTTCTATTACTGCTACTACTACTACTACTACTACTACTACTACTACTACTACTACTACTACTACTACTACTACTATTCCTACCGCTACTACTTCTGCTTCTGCTAGACAGCAGCAAGAACAACAACAACAACAACAACATCAATCTGGATTGCAAGGTTTCACACATCTAGTTTAGTGGTAACAAATATTAATTACGTGAACCGATTTGACGCTGGTGTCATGTGTAGGTTGCTTATGAATTATTAGTGATATGAATAAATGTGACGCTGACGTCATGTATGTTTTCCTGATCGAAAACCGAGATTGCTATTAATCATCAACAGTGTGAAAATATGTATATAGTAACTAATCCCGTGCATAGTTCATGTACTAACCCTGATGAATGTTGATTGCTTGAAGAGACACAGTTGATATGATGTAGCTGTTCTAAGGAAGAAGGAAACGTAAGATTATATCACTGTCACTTCTCTGCTAAAGGCATATCAAAAGCGCTTTCGCTCAAGAATTCAAATATCGAGTCATTAAATTCTGCAACCTAACTAAAGATACAAAACCAGGCAACATCTCGCTTATTTCTGCTTAATTGACAGTAACACATAAATTAAATAAATAGATAAGGAAATAAACTAATAAATAATAATAATAACAACAACAATAAAAAAATATAATAATGTTCATAATGATAATAATGTTTGTAATCGTGGTGAAGCAGGTTTCATAATGCTTCAAGCCAGGGTCATCGTACAGGTTCGATGCTTCAAACCATGAATTCAAGATTATGTCTAATGATTTCATAGGACGACGAAGGTGATTTTTGTATCCTTCGCTACAAAAAAGATAACAATAGCAACAATAGCAATAACAATGTTTAATAACTAAATAAAATCAATGAGTAAAATACATAAAACATATCAAATCAATAAGTGATATGATAATAACATATTAGCAGCGAATAAGGAAAGTGTTTAAGTAGCGAAAGAATAAACAATGGATCAGCAGACGTGTATTGAAGTGATGAAGTGCTGTGAAGTGAAGTGGTGTGCATTACTGCGGCATTGAGAATTGGGATGCAGTGAAGTGTACAAAAGTGTAGTGAAATGAAAGTGAAGATATTGCGTAGTGAAATGAAGCGGGATACAGTATAGTGATATGAAACGTCTTTTCTTTTTTTTTTTTTTTTACGGTAAGGCCTATAGCGCCTGTAGGTACACTTGAAGAGTGTATGGGAAGCATTGTTCAGCTTCCGCCCATTAGTGGCGCAGGCAATTTTATTTATAGTGGTACCCATATTAGGGCCCATATCACCGCCCAAGCTCATCTTGGGTGTAACCACCTAGAACCTGGGTATCATGGTGATATGTAGGTAACTTTAAACCACTCGACAAATGGCACAGTGTTTTAAGGCTGTACGTGGTGGGATTCGAACCTACGCGTGGACGTCTGCCCGATCCCACGCTCACCACCTTATCCACTATGCCACCGCCTCCCGTTAAAGTGAAGTGAAGTGAAATATATTAAAGTTAAATGAAACGTGAAAGTGAAGTGAAGTGAGATACAGTGTAGTAAGATGAAGCATAGCGAAGTGAAGTGAAATGAAGTGGGAAACAGTGTAGTGAAATTAAACGTAGTGAAGTGAAGTGAGGTGACATAGTGTAATGAAATGAAGTGTGTTGAACTGGATGGAGGTGAGATACAGTGAAGTGAAATGAAACGTAGTGAAGTGAGGTGAGATACAATGTAATGATATGAAACGTAGCGAAGTGAAATGAAGTGAAGTGAGAAACAGTGTAATGAAATGAAGCGTGGTGAAGTGAAGTGAAGTGAGATGCAGTGAATGAAATAAAGCGTAGTGAAGGGAGGTGAGATACAGTGTAATGAAATGAAGCGTGGTGAAGTGAAGATAAATGACGTATAAAGGAAGATACAGAAGTGTTATGAAGCTGAATAAGGGAATATAAAGTGTCGTGAACTGCAATGAAAGAGATAGAAGCGAAACTTTTCACCTGTTGATAGTGAATGTCTGAGCCTGTCTGAACCTAGCCAGGGTGTATCTGGGTGGTACCTGTGCTGGCGAGAGAGAGGTCGTCTTGCACACACTGATCACACCCACACGAACACACCCACCAGTGGAAATCAATGAGGGAGTGGTGTGTGCTGTAGATCGCTGATAAAATTGTTTAGTAAACGCTGCCCGATAGAAACATTCAGTCACTGAATTATTCATCCAATATTAATGAGAAATTACAACCCTCGTCTTTAGTAGTTTTTTTTTTCTTTTTTCCTTCACATTACAGTAATTTCTTATTATTGATACGAGATCAATAACCTAGCAAGTAGAAGTAAAAGAAAAAAGCAACAAAGGTTTATATATCTTTATTTCAGTGCTACAAAAAAAAAAAGATGTGCATGCATTAGCGGCTGCCAGGTTGAAAGAGACCAATCAAATCAGCTTGTATTTACTAATGTTTTGAGCCTTCATTAGAAGTATTTTCAGAGGCTATGAATTATTAGTGTTTTTTTTCCTTTCTTTATTTTTATGTTAGTGGTGCGCAACCCCGAAAATCATGATAATGTTCTTGAGGACTAAGATAACTTCTACAAAAGCCTGTTGGATGTGGTCGAGACAGGCGCCAAAACACTTATCAATTATGCCTAAAGAGTTCTCATCAATCATCTATCTCAAAGAATGGACAGGCGCGCACTTGTTAGGTGTTGTATGGGAGCGACTGACTTAGATAAAATCTTAATCATATGTCAAAGCAGTCTTGCTACCACTCCCTATTGAATTATTGTCAGGCAGCAAATCTACTTTTGTCATCTCACACCACTAGTAGAACGGAATACACGAGTGTGAAGACGACAAAGACGAACGCGAGAACCTTCCTGCTCACTCGGAGAATTTTGTCCGACGAGATTGGTTTCCTTTCGTCTTTCTTGGTCATTTCAGACGTCCAGGTGTTGCTTCCAGGCTTCCAGGGCTTCACGTGCATGAGTGGTGTGGCGGAGGTGGGGGTGTGGAAGGCCGCTAGGTGGACGCTGATAATGACAGACAGATAGGTGAGGTTAAACACGAACCACACGTCGATGTGCTTGAGGTAGGCCGTGCTAGGAAGGGAGTTGCTGGTCTCAGTGTAAAGAGAGATGAACACCAGCAGTAGGGTGAGACTCATGATGCCTCGCTCGTTGAAGGATTCCACCGGCAACAGCAGCGTCCCGTATCTGCACACACAAACTTCATGTTAATAATTTCAAGCACTTATACCTTATCATCATTAGTACTTGTAGATCTCACTTTTATATACTGTTTAGGTATTTTCTCATAGGTCTATACTATTGTTATACTGTTTAGCTTTTGTTTTTTTGTTAAATGTCATCATTAATGTCGTGTTATGGAGTGAAAGTAAGCAGCTTAATAATGTCCTAAAGATGAGTTAGTGTTTGGAATTCCTTGTATGTCCTTGTGATGATGGTAAAGGCAGCAATGACAATGGTGATAATAGTGTACCTGACCGCGCCCCACAGTATTGGCACCGTGGTGTTATAGAACGCCATTAAAGATTATCAATTTCTCATAATTTCATATTATGATATCCGTCAGTCTAAGGAAAAAAATATGACTATGATATATAAAGTCATCCTACCTTGAAAGTTTACATTAATCAAGATACATTCTACTATCAAAATATCTTTATAAACTGTAAGTGTATATTTCCTTATTTCTTCCAATTCTTGTTTAATTTTTTCCGCAATTCCGCAATTATCAAGTTTACGAAAATGAAGGACTATTATGGTTCTTAATGATTTCATTCATGCAACAAATTTTCAGCCAGCGAAGTTATCACCTTTCACTTATACCACGTGAGTATTCGTCTTGAAAGTAATACTCCTATAACGACAACATGTGGGTGTGGTTCAGGAAGCAGAGGTAATAAAGCTAATAGATTGGATAGGAATAGGAAGATAGTAATGGAGAATTCGCCGGTACAGGTCAGCGGTGTTTCCTTAGCAAAGGAGACGGAGACCCTGAAACTGATGGTGCTAAACCTTGAATAAATTTTACCATAAATATAAATATAATGTTTTCTATTACATCGGTATTGATACTCACTATACTATTCATACCACACTTGATATGGAGTCTATCAACTAATCGTACAGTGAAATACATCCATTATGCCATCCTTGTTAATGTTTGTTGGGCGGAGTCACGGTGCTGTTCTGTGAGGAATTCCTGTGTGGCAAAGACGAATAATTATACCTTCTTGCCGAATTTTGTGGTCATTTTTATAAGTTAATAAGAGGTTATGCACGTTTAAGTGTGTGTGTGTGTGTGTGTGTGTGTGTGTGTGTGTGTGTGTGTGTGTGTGTGTGTGTGTGTGTTGGTGGGCGGGAGATCATAGGAAGCTTCTGGGGATCGAATGCTATGTTTACCCTTGTACCTTCTACAAACACACACACACACACACACACACACACACACACACACACACACACACACACACACACACACACACACACACACACACACACACACACACACACACACACACACACACAGAGGACCGGGGTTCGATTCCCCGGCCGGGTGGAGATATTTGGGTGTGTCTCCTTTCACGTGTAGCCCCTGTTCACCTAGCAGTGAGTAGGTACGGGATGTAAATCGAGGAGTTGTGACCTTGTTGTCCCGGTGTGTGGTGTGTGCCTGGTCTCAGGCCTATCCGAAGATCGGGAATAATGAGCTCTAAACTCGTTCCGTAGGGTAACGTCTGGCTGTCTCGTCAGAGACTGCAGCAGATCAAACAGTGAAACACTCTCTCTCTCTCTCTCTCTCTCTCTCTCTCTCTCTCTCTCTCTCTCTCTCTCTTAACCGGCTCAGCCCATTTTCTGAGCCAACTAGAATTACAGCCTCTTAGAAACTTTACAAAACTAATAAAGGAGCCCTCTAAGAATTTAACTGGGTAACTGGAGTAAGACGGAGTAGAAGCAATATCACATCAGTCTTTAGCACAACCGTCAGGTGCCTCGACCTGTGTTGTGAAACGCTCGGCCATATAAACTGTCTTCAAAGGCCTCAGATGTGTCGTCAGTCAGGTTCTCATAGACGTTTTCTCATTAGCAATACAAAATCATTGTTGAATTTCATTGTAATTATGAAAACACTAGATATGTTTGTCACACGATGTCTGTGCAGCCACTAACTATACAGTGTGAAAACCTCGATTTAGATTTATAGCCGACTGCCACCGCACACTGTATGGTGAGGAACCGGACAGGTTCAGTGGGGCACTGTAGTTGCATCTGTACCCGGACCGGTGACAGTAAATCACCCGCACCGCACGAAGTAAAAAGACACACAAACTTTCAGTCGACTACTGTTTCCGGTCCTGGACCGAATCTAGATACTGCAAGAAACCCCATAATGTGAAAGACACTTAATTATAAGTAGTGACGGGCGCCGCTCGGGACAACATCATCTCACCCGAGGATGAGGAGCAGCGAGGTGGGCAGGAAGGTGGTGAACAGGTGGTACTCGTAGCGCCGCGATAACTTCAGGTACACGGTGATGGTGTTGGTGGGACCCTCCTCCTTTCCCAACGCGCAGGACGCCACCTTGTACTCCTCCAACAGGGTCGGGCAGCTCAGGACTCCCGAGGACTGGTTCAGCAGCAGCCCGCTCTCCCGGACATTGGTCACCTGTCGGCCAGAGAGCAGGTCAGTCAGGTTCTTCCCTCTTATATAACCTATTTCAGTCCGTTCATTTCAGAATAGCTCTTAAACACTTTATGAAATTGTAATTACTGATCTGTATTACTACAATGAACATTCAGATGAGCTGAGGCTAATTCTTACTTTTAATGTTTCCTGCTTTGGCTTTAATGTAGCCTGCTCTATCATTGATATTGCATGTTTCATGCTGTTCATTTTGATTAAACTTTCTTTTTCTTGAGCCACTAAGAGGATATTCGGTTTAATGTCACGATCAAGAATCTATGTACATGATAGTCATGTCAGTACCAGGCAGCTTCATGTGTTTGAGAGATTTAAGGTGACGGGGAGATGAATGGCGTGTCTGTGTCGCTACCTGGCTTGTTAGGATGCTTGACATCCTAACAAGCCAGGTAGTGATGTGCTCGACTACATAATGGATCAACGACTTGAGCTGGTGACCGACTGAGTTTGGCTTTGAGACAAATTTTGACGTATTTTATAGCTAAATTTCAATTTCAAGTAACATTTGTACATAAGTTATCTACTGAATAAATATAAACACTGGAAACATAATGCAGATACAGTAAACTCTTTTAACAATAAGCAAACCAGACAGGAGTGCAGACCACGAGCGTCAAGAAGCACAGCTGGTCATCCCAAGGATACCATCGCAGTCTGAAGTCGCAGTTCACAATAGCTTTAATTGTCTTTGTCTCCACCAACTGATTTTCTGCCCCCGGGAACGTGTATCCTGAAAAAAGTTAAGCCAAGTGAGTGGGCGCATTATTATTATTTTTTTTTCATGTTGAGGCCTATAGCGCCTGTAGGCATACTTAAAGAGTATATGTTGGAAGCGCAGTTTAGCTTCCGCCCATTAGTGGCGCAGGCAATTTAATTTATAGTGGTACCCATATTAGGATCGGTTCATCCGACCTCGTAGCTTTAGTGTGCTGCTGTCTGTCAGTCAAGGAGGCTGACGTGACGGCAAGGAAGGAAACGAAAAATAACAATAAGTAGATAATGAGACAAAACGTGAATTTGCCAAAAATCATATAGGAATCGAATACACATGCCTCATTACCTCTTTCGGTAGGTCGACCTCGGCCTTGCCTCTTGACCGACAATTCAGACACCGTGTAGGGTGGCGTCGGACTGTTCTGCACGATCACCTCCGGCCGCCAAACCTTTTTGACACAACATAGTTTTGTTGGGACATGATTAATGTTACTTTAAATTGGGCCTGACACTGTGAGAGTGATTTCAAGAGTGCAATAACAATTGTTATCTTATCTGCCACTAAAACAATAAAACTGACTAGACACACCTGTTTATCATCATCCGTCGTTACTTTTTTGTAATCTTCCCCTAAGTTAGAAAAAGTTATCCATGAGTCCATCCAGTACAGCTTGAGGTCAAGGTTAACCTGGAAGGTCATGCTGAGTAGGTCGAAGTTGACGATTCGTTTAACAGTGACTGCGGCGAGCACGGGCAGCGGCACTGACGGAGGGTAGGAGTGCAGGTAGCCTTGGGGCAGCAGCGCCGTGGTGCACCCCACCTCGTCCGACTGGTCAGAACAGTCGAACTCAAAGTCGCACACTTTGGACAGCTGCACACAGGTGGCATCCGAGCAGGTGTACTGGTGGTCAGCACAGGTGCTGAGAGAGAGCTTCATCACGCCGGTGTGCTGCTGCTGTTGCTGCTGCTCCTGTTCCTGCTGCTCCGCCATCCACTTGTGGCGCCCCACCGGCAGCTTCTGCAAGTCAACACAGAGCGTGTGGTGCAGCTCGTTACCGCTCAGACACCAACGGGAGGTGTTGGCGACCTTCTTGATGTGTAGCTTCCTGAAGCCGTGGAAGTAGACGCCTTGGCCGGGGTGGCGTGCCAGCACGAAGGAGAAGGCCAGCGGCGACACGTCCTCGGTGAGTTTTGGTGGCAGTCCTCGAAGGCGGAAGACTCTTCGTCCTCGAGGCGTCCCCACGAAACACATTTGTAATCCTCCTTTCAGTAAAAACCAGTCGTCTCCTGAACTCTGAACGACGTTTCTGTTAGGACTGATATTTCTCACCCTTTTCTTGAAATTCAGCCAGTCCACTCGTTCACCAGCCAAGTTTGATCCTTCATCAGACTGGCTGTTGTATAAGAGGCCCATCCAGGCACCGAAGCCATCTTTCACCTTCAAAGGACAATGATGTTGGTTTTCACCTACAAGTTCTGATATTGTTTCAATCTCTTTATCGTCTCGAGGGACTACTATATCAAACCCAATGATATTGAGAAATTGTTTAGCTTCTAAGGCTGCCATTTTTGAGGTGAAGAGTAGAAACTTTCTGGCTGCGGCTCCGCCCTCGTCACAGGGGCCTTCTTCATGTACAGTGATGTCTCCCGTCTTGTTGTGCGCCGTCCACGTGATGTCGTCCCATACGAGGAGCGGCACAGTGTCGGGCATGATGCAGGAGAGCCAGTTGAGAAGCTGTGCGGTAGACAGGGCCAAGGGCCAGAGGGTGAGGCCAGTAAGTTTGCCCTGGAATGACTGGTCCTTAGTATAGCCTCCGTCCAGGATGTCCTGTTCCTGACCCAACACAACGACTCCATCCACAGCAAGTGGTGATATGGCAACCTCGTACCTGGTCACGTTTTCCTCCAGCCACAGAGTCCAACCCTCAGGATCCCCCAAGAAGCAAATTGACTGCCACCGCTCAGGCACCACCAACGAGGGAAAGTCTGGAAGTCTGTGGATGTCCTGCATGTACGTCACTGTGAACTCGTCTGGATTTGGCCCTGAAAAAAATAAAAAAGTTCTACATCAATTTGCCGATGTGATTGCGGCATATCGGTGTGTTATATCTTGTACTTTCACGTACGAAGGCGAATGACATCATCCATTTGATTGGAAGTGGCGTAGCTGAGCAGCGTGCTGGCGTCCAGGAAGGCAGTGGCGTAGTACCACATGCACAGTGTGAAGGAGGCGAGGGGTGCAGGCGCCGCGTGGGACAGACTTTCCTTGAGGGACACAGTCAAGCGGGTGTCAGTGTCTCCGTCGCCGTCCCCAGCCTCCATCTTGAACACCGCCCATTCTGAGGAAAATGGCAATTATTTCAGACACATTCTACAACACCAGGTGTGTGAGAATATTCAGTGCACATTGTTTGGCCAAAGACAGAAGGAAGAGAGTGCTCACGTGCTGGGTCAGCGGCGTGAGCTGGCGTATCCATCGATGCCACTAACACCACCACCACCACCACCACTACCACCAACAACATTTACTTTTGTCAGTGACGCCCGTGCAACCGCGCCTTAGCATATACACCGAAAAATCATATAACTGAGCGTTTGATCCCGGAACACTTACTTCAGGACATTTACAGTCTTCTTAGTGAAGACACAAGACAATGTAGCAAAACCTGAAATCAAAGAGGAACACAGAACGCGGCGCACCTTACAGACCACTTCAAGTGTTAATCTGGTGATCTCAACACAACTACCTGGTACCAGTCTCCCCTGCACGTCGCATGCCCTCACGCTGACCAATGGCTGGACTGCTAGTCATAGCTTCAATACCAAAGTGCGTGAAGGCGATAAGTACCACTATCGACCCATCAAGGTGTGTGTTACCGAAAGGCTGAATGTTGTTATAAGGTATGTAATGCTGGAACTCGGAATCGTTTATGCGTCGCAGCGTGTTTTGTCTTGCAAAGAAACGTCAAGGAACGCACTTTACCTGTTTGCATAAAATATATTTTTCAAGTACTTCAGTTTTTAGTGTTTGCTCACTTTTTATGCTGTGGATAGTGTCATGTTTGTGCGCCGTTACTCGTTACGGTTGTGAGCAACAATAATAAAATTTGGTATATTTGTGTGACCTTTCAGAGATATATATATATATATATATATATATATAGAGAGAGAGAGAGAGAGAGAGAGAGAGAGAGAGAGAGAGAGAGAGAGAGAGAGAGAGAGAGAGAAGGGAAGAGAGCGAGAGATAAGGCGGCCAAGAGGGCAGAACAGAATAGAGAAAGAATGAAAAGATGATGACGCAGAGGAGGCGGAGGAAATAGTGGAAGACTTTCAAACACCAACGCCCATGCAAGTACCGCGAGTAAAGAGCGAGGAAGCAAAGAGTACGAAGACGGAGAAAAATGCGAAGGAAAGGAAGAAGGGAAGGAAGGAATTAGATAAGGACCAGGGAACAAAAAGGAACATTTATCATTTTCCCTTGAAGCCTGATGACTGATTTGCCCATACACTTCTCCACAACACCACGTGAACATGAAAGCGTTTCTGTTTCGATCTCGGTCTACTTTATGACTGGCAGGGAGAAAGAGAAGTGTTGACAGAGGTAAAGAAAGATTAATTGATTAACTCGGTGTTATCCACATTATTCGGCCGGCTAATTTGATGTCTTCACAGTTTTCACCGTCTTGTGTGTGTGTGTGTGTGTGTGTGTGTGTGTGTGTGTAGTTTCTCCCATAGAGAGTAAGGTTGTTTATACTTTTTTTCCATCCTATTGTCGTTCGCTGACGGAAGTGAAGAAAGGTTATCACACTGACGTATTTTCATTTTCTGATCAACTACTGTATCAATTTTCATCTCTCTCTCTCTCTCTCTCTCTCTCTCTCTCTCTCTCTCTCTCTCTTGTTCTTAGTATTTTCCCTTCCATCGTTCATTTCCCTTCTTATATTCCCAGTTTGTTTGTTTTTTCCCCATAGCTCGTGTTCTTCCACCACTTAACTCCTGCATTTCCGTTCTTTAGTCATTCTCTTTCTTTTTTTTTCTTGTATTTATTTTAATCTTTGTAACCTTTACTTGCTCGTGCACTTCCTTTCCCTCTGGCTCTCCCTTTCTAGAGAAAAAAAAATTCATATCCTGCGTATCTGTCTTCATGTGTTGCCTTTAGTAGTCTTGATTTCGGTTTCCATTGCTCATACGTATGTCTTCCCGTAGCGGATTTGAATAATTGATTTTTTTTTTATTTGTTCATTTATCTCTTCTCAGTTTTCAGTTTCGTCCTCTTCCTCCACCTCTTTCTCTTCTTCTTCCTCTTTCTCTTCCTCCTCACTTTCCTCCTCTTCATCTTACTACTACTATTTCTTCTACTACTACTACTACTACTACTACTACTACTACTACTACTATTGATAATCAAAACGAGAGAAACACGAACTACCATTGCTATATATAACTGTAAAATAATGATAATGATGATAATAATCCATTCTATATGTCTGTATCCTACACGTTACACTCGATATTTAGATTGATAAAGCAGCCTGT
>NC_059278.1:97143-99643 GCF_017591435.1 Portunus trituberculatus
ACAGGCAACACGTTTCCGTGTGACTGCAATCTCTACAACTTCAAGGTGAGGAAGTACAGTAGTATTAGTAGTAGCAGCAGTAGCAATATTATTATTACTAGTAGTAGTAGTAGTAGTAGTAGTGGCAGCAGCAGCAGCAGCAGTGGTGGCAGTGGAGTAGTAGTAGTAGCAGTAGTAGTAGTAGCAGTAGCAGTAGTAGCAGTAGCAGCAGGTGCAGTGGTAGTGGTAGTGGTAGCAGCAGTGGTGGCAGTGGCAGTGGTAGTGGTGGTGGTGGTGGTGGCAGCAGCAGCAGCAGTGGCAGTGGTGGTGGCAGTGGTAGTGGTGGTGGTAGCAGCAGTGGTGGTGGTGCAGTGGTGGTGGTGGTGGTGGTGGTGGTGGCAGTGGTGGTGGTGGTGGTGGTGGTGGTGGTGGCAGTGGTGGTGGTGGTGGTGGTGGTGATGCAGCAGTGGTGGTGGCGGTGGTGGTGGTGCTGGTGGTGGTGGTGGTGGTGGTGGTGTGGCAGCAGTGGTGGTGGTGGTGGTGGTGGTGGTGGTTGTGATGGTGGTGGTGGTGGTGGTGGTGGTGGTGGTGGTGGTGGTGGTGGTGGTGGTGGTGGTGGTGGTGGTGGTGGTGGTGGTGGTGGTGGTGGTGGTGGTGGTGGTGGTGGTGGTGGTGGTGGTGGTGGTGGTGGTGGTGGTGGTGGTGGTGGTGGTGGCAGTGGTGAGAATGGTGGCAGTGGTAGTAATGGTTGTGTAGCGGTGGCAGTGGCAGTAGCAGTAGTGGTAGTGGTGGTAGTAGTGGTGGTGGTGGTGGTGGTGGTAGTAGTAGCAGCAGCAGCAGCAGCAGCAACATTAGTAGTAATAGTAATAGTAGTAGTAGTAGTAGTAGTAGTAGTAGTAGTAGTAGTAGTAGTAGTAGTAGTAGTAGAAGTGCCAACAGCAGCAGCAATAACACCACAACCTCCACCACCATCACCATTATTATTATCATTATTATTATTATTATTATTATTAATGTTGGGGGCCGCCGTGGTGCAGTGGGACCGCGCGCGTTTTGTGGGCCCCAGGGTTCTCAACCTCATGGGTTCGAATCCTGGCCACGGTCCGAAGTTAGGAAGGGCATCCACTCGGGGTAACAGTTCCCAAATGCCAAAACAAAGTCCTCCTGACTCCTCTGTCAGGAGGCACTATCCTAGTCCTAATATAATAGGGGAACCGGACGTAAACCGAAAAAAAAAAGAAAGATTATCATCATCATTATTATTATTATCATTATTATTATTATTATGACTCTTTACAGGTTTTCCTTGAAGAAAATTACTTGAGACACTGGAGCTCCTTCAAAACCATCATGTATATGGAATGCAAGTACAGAGACCAAGATGTACGTGTTATGAATGCTTTGTTCCCTTATTAACTTGTATGGTCAACATAGAGAATAGATAAATTAATTAATCAATGAGTTTATCAAGGAAAAAAAAGCACATAATGCCCTTTACTTCCTATCTAGCGATAAAAAACAGTAATGATAGATACAGAACTTCTCTAAGGGAAAATGTAGTAAAACACAAAAGACGGACATACAAGGTTGGAGCTGTCCTTAAAATCAAAGACAGTATAATGTAAAAACAGCTGGACGTGAAAACATGTCTATAACTCACTTATGTTTCCTTGCAGAAAAAAGTGAAGATTTATACCTTGCCTGAAGAACTCTGCAAGACTTGGCTGGACGGGTGGAAGCCGGAATATTGGTGGTGGGTTATTAACTTCACACTCGGTGTCCTTAACATGATAGTGATTATCCTAATGGTCGACATCATTTGTATCTGGAAGCACGTGGGATGTATGAGTGAGCGAGTACCTCTGATGGGCCGCTTGATGTGTCTGTTTGGGCTCGCACATCACAAACTGGTGACGAATGAAAATACGAATAATCGACAAATGGTTACATTTCGAAGTGACAGCTTTTGATAATAGTATACAATTGAGTAAGAAAGTAAGTGTTTATTGACCATAATTATAATGATATGAATAGTTTCATAATAAAAGTGATCAAATAGACAAATAAGCAAAGAAATAAAAGATAAAAGAAAAATAATAGAAAATATGTATTAAGATTGCTACCAGAAGTCCAGTGTTGTAAAAGCTACTTTGTTACAAAGCAGTGAAATCATAAAGAAAAGAAAGAAAAGAATTAAGAAAAAGATTGTGCATCATTCTCAGTTATTTTAAGCCAACACGTCAAATCACATCGCCTTCTTACATCCCCAGCTATCGAACACCCTCCGTTTGCACCGAACGGACAGATCCACCGCCACCTTAATTTCCGCGCTGGCTCCAACGACCCGTCTCGAGTGCCCACAGGCGATTAAATGGAATTCAGTGTTGCTCATTGAGATTACCAGTAACCCCTTCAATACTGCGTCACATATTTACCTTGAGATTTGTGTACGATTCGGCCATTTTATTGACATTAGGAAGGGTCTATGGAGGACAGAAGATTAATGGCCACAGTTACACTA
>NC_059278.1:102143-104643 GCF_017591435.1 Portunus trituberculatus
ATCGCTGTGTAAAGACAATGGTTACTCCCAGATCGCTGTGAAAAGACAATGGTTCCTCCTAGATCGCTGTGTAAAGACAATGGTTATTCCCAGAACACTGTGTAAAGGCAATGGTTTCTCCCAGAACACTGTGTAAAGACAATGGTTCCTCCTAGATCGCTGTGTAAAGACAATGGTTCCCTTCCTTACTGACTGTGTAAAGACAATGGTTTCCTTCCTTACTGACTGTGTAAAGACAATGGTTCCCTTCCTTACTGACTGTGTAAAGACAATGGTTCCCTTCCTTATTGACTGTGTAAAGACAATGGTTCCCTTCCTTATTGACTGTGTAAAGACAATGGTTCCCTTCCTTATTGACTGTGTAAAGACAATGGTTCCCTTCCTTATTGACTGTGTAAAGACAATGGTTCCCTTCCTTACTGACTGTGTAAAGACAATGGTTCCCTTCCTTATTGACTGTGTAAAGACAATGGTTCCCTTCCTTATTGATTGTGTAAAGACAATGGTTCCCTTCCTTATTGACTGTGCAAAGACAATGATTCTCCTCCTAGATAACTACAATGGTTGTCTTTCTTATTGACTGTGTAGGGGCCATGGTTTTCTTCCTGGTTGACTGTATAAAGGCCGTGGTTTTTTTTCACACTGGCTACGAGTGTAATTTATAACAGTAGGTCTTCTCACGTAGCTCAGTGATCGTGTTGTTGGTGGCGAGGGTGAATATAGGTTTATTTTATACAGGGAATGCTACTTATTAGCCTTATTGACTCCTTGTGACTTTCCTTACCATTATGTTCTGGAATTTCTCATGATCATTGCAATTTTTAACCTCCCGCTTTATAAACCCGCTTCTCTCTATGATAAGCTATGTAAAGTTCCGTTATGTTAGGTAATCGCACACATTTGCGCCAAGAATCTGGTCACTGTTCAGCAGTTCCTTAGTGAAAACTGCTGAAAAATATTTGTTCAGAATTTTACCCATCTCTTCTTCAGAACGAACTAACTCTCCATCAGATCCCTTTAATGCACTTGCTGTTTCTCTGTCCTTCGTCCATTATATCTGATACTCAACGGGTCCGAACAGAAGCAGGCAAGCTGTGTACAAAAGAAAGGAGGGAAGGAGGGAAGGCACTGGTCTACTCTTGGCATTAGTGGCGCTCCTGTAATGAAAGAAATGAAAAAAGGCCTAAGTCCATCCTAAATCAAGCCAAAATGTTCTTGTTCCTGTTTTCGCATGGTCCGACATTCTCATAATCGCAATAATGTCTGAACAAATTGAGAAAACCTTTACAAAGACTAAAATGAAGAAGGGCTCCCGCTTCCTGAGGGGGCTGAAGAAGCTCCTGTGCTGCTGCTGGTGCAAGGCCCAGCAGCAGGACGAGGAGGCCCACGAGTACGTAGTTGTTGAACCTCCACGCCAGGATGAGGGGGAGAAACCTGATGATGTGCGTGAGGAGAGTGACAGCTTGTCCGACAGCACTTCGGAGACGGCCCAGTCACTGGCTGTGACGTGCGGCCACAGTGCGAGTCGGCCCAGAGCTTGTCGGAAGAATTTGTGGTGCTGGAGGATCCTGTGCCTGAGGCTGAGCAAGTTGTTTTCATCGATGAATCCCTGATTGGTAAGCCTCTGGAGCCAGCAGCGACAGAGGCCCCAGAGTGTATCGAGCAACAAGGTAAATCCGATAGGCAGACAGAGCACTGTGGTGCTAGACGCCGACGACGCAGGAAGAAGAGGAAGAAGGTGCAACGCAAAGAGGAGGACGATGGCGGTGAATGGCATCTGGTGTGTAAGAAACCCAGACGGAAGAAGAATGAAACAGTAGGAACACCTGCTGCTATCACACCCTGTAAGCCTGAGCCACATAGCGTCTCCCGCCAGCCCAAGGAGCCTCGCCGGGGTAACAAGTGCCACCGTCAGGAGGAAGAGCGTGACAGAGTGCGTCTGTCGTGGCAGGATAGCACAGTGAAGGTGGTGGTGCCAGTGCCGCCAAATAGACGGCGTCACGTCATCGGCACGCGGGGAGACACGATTCGACAGCTGCAGCAGCAGTACCCCGCCGTGCGTGTGTCAGTGCCCCTCCCACAGGACCTCACATCCCGGGAAGTAACTGTCGAGGGGCCCAAGACACAGGCTGACGCCGTGGCGCAGCAAATCATCCGCCGCCTGCAGGCAATAGAGGAGAAGCTGCGCGAGGCGGAGCAGCGGCGCCAGGAGAACAAGAAAGTGGTAATAAAGGTGGAGGTGCCTTCCGACATGCGGCGCCACGTGGTGGGTCCTCGAGGCGAGGTGTTGAGGAGGCTGTCACAGGAACACCTCACCGTCATGGTGAAGGTGCCACCCCGTAGTGACATTCGAACCGTAAGTGTGAGCATAAGGGGGGCCGCGCCTTGAGGCCGTAGTGGTGGCAGACTGTATCAGGGCGTCTGTGGAGGTTGCAGGCCAGCGGCAGTGGCAACCCAACAAGAGAAACTAGTGAGGAAGAGGTTAGGGTAAGCTAGATTA